>NC_142507.1:39743500-40047500 GCF_057876585.1 Rhinolophus sinicus
GCCCACCTGTGAATCATACTCCTACATGAGTTTTTTTGGCTTATTTTTGTTTGTTTGTTTGATTTCGTTTTTCACCATCTCCTAGGCTCTATGTTGCTAAATGTGATATTCAGTCTCCAAGATGGTCTTCAATGATTCAGACCTTCCCCATCCATTCTTTCCCTCATAATAAATAAGGCTAATCTTTATAATCAATAGGATATTGTGGAAATGTTGGTGTGTGGCTTCTCATGCTACTCATAAGGACATGACAGCTTCCATCTTTCACTCTGAGATTATCTACTCTTGGAGCAGCCCACTGCCATGGATGAGGACATTCAGGAAACCCTATGGAGAGGTCCATGTGGGGAGGAACTGATCTTTCTGCCAAGTCCAGCCCAAACTTGCCAGGTGTGCTAGTAAGCCAGCCCTCTGGCAGTGATTCCTCCAGTCCCATTTAAGCCTTTACATGATTGTAGCCCAAGATGACATCTTCGCTGCAACCTCATATGAAACCCTGAACCAGAACTTGAAGCCACTCCTAGATTCTTGACACCATGAAAACTTATGAGACAATTAATACAGGCAGTCCTCATTTTGCATGGTTCCCATATGCACAAATAGAAGTTTCTGTTGTTTAGATGCATTACACTAGTCCCCCAACAACACTGATCAAATTAGTTACTTGAGTACATTAAACATGAGTAAATATAGAATGTGCAAACATGTTACAAGCTCTTCAGTCCATAAATCTCTATGTAAACATAAGAGGTGCTATCTCCCTTAGAGATTAATCATGTCACTTTTTTTGGAAGTCTGTCACTCATTGGTCACTGCACATCTGTTACTCAGTTGGGGAACTGGCCAACAAAGATGAAGTACAGCAAAGAAATAAAAGTGAACATTTTACTGTACTGTGCAAATTGCTGAATTCAAATCAAATGTAAATAGAAGTATAAAAGAAATCACAGAACTGCTCCACATTTGCTTTAATGACCTTCTGTCACTGTTCTGAAATTCTTAATTTTTTTTTTCTTGGAACTTTTGGTTTTGTTAATGAAATTTCATGGGACAATAAAGTATGAAAGTGAGCAGAGGAGATATATTCAATATGTGTGTCTACCATTTCTCACTGTACTATTTGCATATCATTTTCACAATGTCCTATGCACACAGAATTATGGTGGCTTCTCCATGCATGGAGTTTAGCAGGGCACACAGCAAGTGCAAGGTAAGCATCTGTTTCTAGAACTGAGCAAGTAGGGGTCCAGAGAAGCCAAACTTTTTGTGTAAAGCAGAACTTCCTTTGAATGCACAAAGAAGGCAATGGTGTTTTAAGAAATCAAAACAACCCAGAAACTATCATCTTATCCTTTCTTAAGTGTGTTAATTTCTGTATTCACTTCTGCTGAAATAATGACACAGAAGGAAAGGGAAAGATGGAGCAACTCACAGATTCTTTTCCTTTCAGTCAGTCCTGATTCATCAATAAGCGAAGCGTAGAGTATTGGCAGAATGTGTACATATCAGAAGAGGGTAAAGGGGTCAAATATATGGTAATGGAAGGAGAACTGATTCTGAGTGGTGAACACACAATGCTATATATAGACGCTGTATTATAGAAATGTACACTTGAAACCCATACAATTTTACTAACCAATGTCACCCCAATAAATTTAATTAAAAAGAAGTGAAAAAGAAATATTTGAATTAGTTTTGTGAAGTGCTTCTACTATTTTAGTAAGAATGAAGTATATATACATGGACTAGCTATAAAATATGAATTGTGTAGTTTCTGTTATTCCTCATATGCATTAAATACACTTATATTTATGTTTAAAGCTGGTATTGGTTGAAATAAATGTGAACAATAGAAGTATGTTGACAATTAAAATTTTTACTTTCTTTACTTAGAACAACATTAATTAGTAAATACAAAAACACTGTGATAAGTTGAGAGACACAGAAAAAGAAAAGGAAACACTTTGTATATTAGTACCTTTAACACTACATTTTTCCTTCTTTTTGAATACACGCTTCCCCCTGCTCCCCTTGCATATTTTCATTTTACCCTGGACCCTGCAAATGATGTGCCTGGCCCTGAGTGAGGACATAGTCACATGGCTAAAGAATGCAATGAAGTCTAGAAAATACAGACTATTTGGGTATTCTTGTCCCCCAGAAAAACTGGAGATCAGATTTTAGTTAAGAAATAGCATTTATTTCTAGAGTAGTTAACTCGAAAGAGTTTGGTAAAATCATTCTAAAGAGTCATATATTCTTCACAAAATTCCTCCTTTAATTTTCTCTGAAAATATGAAATATAGAATTTTATACTTGAACAGATACTCCATCTGAGAACCTAAATTCCTAGAATGTTTTTCACAATACTGCCATGCTGATATACAAGGTGTAATCAAAAAGTATGGTGAGGGTGGCCCAGTGGCTCAGGTAGTTGGAGCTCCGTGCTCCTAACTCCGAAGGCTGCCGGTTCGATTCCCACATGGGCCAGTGGGCTCTCAACCACAAGGTTGCCAGTTCAACTCCTCGACTCCGGCAAGGGATGGTGGGCTGCGCCCCCTGCAACTAGCAATGGCAACTGGACCTGGACCTGAGCTGTGCCTTCCACAACTAAGATTGAAAGGACAACAACTTGATTTGGAAAAAAGTCCTGGAAGTACACACTGTTCCCCAATAAACTCCTGTTCCCCTTCCCTAATAAAACAATCTTAAAAACAAAAAAAAAGCATGGTGAATGTTTAAATATAAAAAGATTATTACAGTAAAAGACACATTACCATGAATCCTCCTCAAAATACTCCCCCTCACTTTGAACACACTTATCCCATCATTCTTGCCACTTTCTGAAGCAGTTCTGGAAGTCTTCTTTCATGAATGTCTTTCGCTGTGCAGATTTGGCTGCCTCGATGTCCTGAATCGATTTAAAACATTTACCTTTCATGGTCATTTTAACTTTGGGGAAGAGCCAGAAGTTGCATGGTGCCAGATCTGGTGAATAAGGTGGATGAGGACACATTGTAATGTTTTTATTTGACAGAAATTGCCATATACCAGAAGCGATGTGTGATATAGGGTGTTGTCATGATGGAGGATGAAACTGTTTGCCCATTTCTCAGACTGTTTTCTACTCACATCATTTCTTAAATGCTCTAATAAGCCCTTATTAGTCAATCCCTAATAGTCAATTGCCTGTTTGATCAAATCATTTTGCTTACTCTTTCAACATTCTTCTTGGGTTTTTGATGTTGAAGGAAGTCCCGATCTCTCCTGGTCTTCAATAGATTCACAGCCATTATGAAATTGTTTGAACCCCTTGTAAACCATCTTCATGGTCACTGCAGCATCACCATAAACAAATTTTAACATTTTGTGTGTGTCTTTAGCACTTTTTTGCAATTTGAAACAAAATTTCATGTTAATGCATTGTTCGTAACCCGTGATTTATGGCATATTCTAAAACACACCTTGTCTCAACCATAGCTCACACCCAACTGATTGCACCCAAAAAGTTGAAACTTGTCACACACTGTTACTAAGGTTCGACACACTGCTTCCCTTATTGAAGATCCGTGCCTTTCCATTGATGGCACTCGGCAGCAGCATTCACCATATTTTGTGACCACACCTCATATATCCGTTTTCCTCTTCCATAGGAAGTGGAGGAGAAAGCAAGCTATTGTAAACACACAGAGAAGGTGGGATGCATGGGGGATAATTAGAGTTCCACACTCTATACTATCAGTGTCCTTTCGTGTATAGGTTGGATAATTAAAAAATCTCAGTAGCTATATCATCCAAATTAAATGCTAAAAACTTTGTCTAATCCCTATCCACAACACTTCATCCAAGCAATTATCTTAAATCATCCATGGTCATTATCTTAAATCAAGTGCTATACTTTCTTTCTTTTATCTTTTTGTTTCCCTTAAAAAAAAAAAAAAAAAAAAAAAATCAGTTTTCTCACATACAGAAATTTTTTTGGATTTTTTACTATCAGAAGCTATTTCTTAGGTATCTCAATTTTTAAACAATCAAACTGGGTCTCAACTGAAAAAAATAAAATGAAATGAAATAAATAAAATGTCAAACAAAACATCACATGAAATGTATCTTATATAAGTGTTCACGTATAGACTATATCAGGTACAAAAATTTCACATTTACTGAAGAATGCAGAATTTTTAATCTTCTTTATACTATAGTGTGATTTAAATTATTCTTTTAGCCTGATATCATAAGAGACATTCCAATTCCCAAAGCTTTGACATCTGTGCTCTTTGCAAACCTTTGCCCAATGTTTTTATTAACTCAATTTAATGGAATCTTTTTTATGGTGACCTTAAGAATTTAATAACTCCTCATTGCAAGGGCAATACCACCTGCAGGCTCCACTGGGATTAAACTGTGGTCGT
Source organism: Rhinolophus sinicus (assembly GCF_057876585.1). Lineage (NCBI taxonomy): Eukaryota > Metazoa > Chordata > Mammalia > Chiroptera > Rhinolophidae > Rhinolophus > Rhinolophus sinicus. The sequence continues at coordinate 39,747,913 of NC_142507.1, forward strand.
TCAATATGTCTGTTGGAACACATTAAAGAAAAGAAGGGTTGGAGGGGGGGAGTAGTCGGGATACAAATCAGTCACTTCCCTGTAACCCGACAAGTACTGCTACTGTTTATGATGGTCAGCCCCAGACACATGTAAAAAATTTCTGTGTTTGCTAAGGCAATGTGCAGCTCACTTGCAGTGCCTTAATAATATTAATCTAACTTTGATCATGTCAGATAGGCTAGTGATCTTCAACTCCAAAGTGCCTCTCTTCCTGACAGATACTCTGCATATCTTACAGATACGATCAATACGTTATTAGTCAACAACCTGACGCTAGCCCATGAATTAATCCCTTTCTGTCAACCTAGCAGTTTCTAGTCTTTCGTAACCTCATCCTCTCAGTATGGATGGGACCTGGCTTAATCCAATTAAGGTAAAATTAACTTTTTTTTCCTTGTGGTACTCTCCATCTATGTTAATTCAAATCTCTGAGGACAGCTGCTCCAAGCAAATAATTTTATGCTTGACCTTTTATGCACAAGATTAAAGTGGCATAGATATATGCATAAAAAGTCAATGAGCTGTCTCTCTATTTTCACCCTCCTTTAACTTCCTACTAGTGTTAGAAAAAATTCCACCGAACACAGGGGCTTGCTAAATGACAGTGATATATTTATTTGGGTTGCTGAAAAGACTCTGTCACTATAGCTTTGTGTTTAGCACATGAGGTACTTTTGTATTTTTGAAAGGTAAATTAATAAGTGTTGGCATTACCAGGGGCACTATTGTAGATTTGTCAAGCAAAGGGTGTTCACAGTCTATAATATGCAAAACTAATCATTTATGTTTCCGGTCCTTATGTGATACAGTGACATTACCTGCTAAGAAAAAAAGCACTGATTGGAAAGATTAGTTCTTCCTGAGTCAAGGCTTTAAAGCAAGGCTTTCTTTTTATTTGACCAATACAAAGATTATATTAGGATAACATAGCAGCTGTATTCTTAAGAACCTATCGTGCTCAGCTTTGAGGCTCAGTGACTGTCATGTTTTAAAGATTGCAGATCTAGTAATCCCCAGGCCAACATTTGAAAGGAGTTTGTCTCCTGGGCAAAATTGTTTCCATTTTATCTCTTCCTTCCTCTTCTAGCCCACCCCTACCCTCATCCTTTAGCAGGCTTTGATTCTCTATCTAACCTCCTTTAAGGCATTTAGGGAAATTTTGCTTTTCTCTCCATATAAAACCTGCTCTGAGGAGAAGATAAACGGCATGTCATTTCCACTTCTGTGTAAATTTAGAGAAATATAGTGTCTCCTTGCAGCTCTGCAAGAATAAAAGTCTTTGACCCTGCTACAGAGAAGTGAAATATTGATAAGGGAGCAATGGAAATATTTTTACTTCAGCAAACTCCGAATATTGGTTTTTGTTTACAAGTGACTATTGCTAGGAACAACAATAAGAAGGAAAGATGCTACAGAGAGCAAGAAAAATGGTCAACTAAGACTAATGAAAAACTAATTTATGTTACATTTTTATAAGCTGCAGTATCCTAATATGTATATAACTTACATGTTTATTATAAAGTGTTTTGATAAAATAGCAAACACCTATATATTTTGGCAATGAACCTTTTCATAAGGGACGTTTGCTTACATTTATTCTACTTGCAATGTATTGGGATGTCCAAATATTAGATATTTTCTCATCAGTTCTGGAATATTCTGTAATTTTTCCTATAAACAAAGTTCACTGTTAAAGTAAATAAACAGTTGAAGTAAACAAACATTTACTTTATGTACCATATCTGATACACTGCAGTATTTTAAGTATTTGTGTATTTGCTGTCTTTTGTTTCTGCTGGCTAACATTCATTGTTCTTTGTTTCCTTGGGTGTTTTGTAATTTTAGAGCTCACAAGACCGTGGGATTAATGTTTTGATTCTTGTTTTAAGGAACAATTCTTGTACTAAGAATGATTTCTATTCCTCCAGAAATAAATGTTTGTTTCACCCAGTTTGGACCACAAATTCAAATGAAGGTCATAAAATGAAGAATCCTCAGCAAACACTTCTACCCTTCTTCCAAGCATCCAGGTGGAGATGAGACTTTTTCTGCTGTTTCTTTATGTAAGATGCACTTGTATTTTATCCTTACAAAGACAATGTATCATTTGGTTTCCAGGTAAATGCACAGCATTTCTCACCAAGTTTGCCTCACCCAAAACTTTACCATCTGTCCCTTGATTCCCATAGGGCCCTCCCAAAATTGTAATTTGTGTCAACATAGGATTAATGTCAGATCATCTGTTCCAAACCCATGCTTATTTCCAGAGGTGCCTGGATCATTGGCTGACCCTTGGCCAAACCTGAATAAATTGTTCTAACTAATGATTAGTGTAGTCCTGTGCTAGGATTTGAGACAGACCAGGAGGTAACTTGCATTGGCTTATAAACATTATTTATAGAAAATGAACAGATTGATGATTTGTACCAGGTTTCTATTTGTTCTCTTGTTTCCCTCTGTTGAGAACAGGAATGCAGACTGGTTTTTGGCTACATTAACAGAGGAATATAAAAGTCCCTCCTCCTCCCAGGAGACAAACGTGACTCTGAGACCTAGGTACCCCATCCCCTGACACCAATAGGGTGATTAACGTATCTGAAGGCAACGTGTGAGTTGTGCCACTAAGGAAGCACTCTGGGAATTGTGTGTGTAAGTCTTGGGCCTGTCTGATGTTTGCCTGTGCTTTCCTTTCTGCTGCTGTACCATATATGTCACTTCTGTGAGTATACCCTACAGAATATTCTGAGTCCTTTCAATTATCTGACCCTTTGTAATTGCTGCTCCAGCATTTGGCAGATACCCTCAGGGCAAAGCCACCTTCAGAACATGCTTGTCTCCTGCTGAAGTGCCAAGTTTCCTGCTCCCTTTGTTTTTAGCCTCTTAGAATATATTTTCTTGCCAGATCAGCTTTTCATCTTAAAATATTTTTAAAATTTTTTATGGAACCCTTTTTGGTGCTTTTCGTGGGAAGGTCATTTAGGATGTCTGATATATCATATTGCCTGAGATTAAAGTGAGTGAAAATTAATATAGAAAGAAAAAAAGTGTAACTAAAGGAGATAGTGCTAATTATTTTCTCATCAGAATATTAAGAATTGTTTTAACTGAAATAAATTGCCAGATGCTAATCTTGCATACAACCACTTATCACAATACACACACACACACACACACACACACACACACACACACACACTATTATTTATCATTATGTATGTGTGTATATGATTTATATACAGAATAAAGTAATTCTTAATTCTTAAATGTTGGGGAATTTACAATGCTCCCAAATTGTTATTCTCAACTTTGTTACTGTTACCAGTCTGTCATTAACTATGCCTTACTTTGGCCTTAAATGTTACCCCATATAAAATGATAAATTATCATAGAAGAGAGTAAGCATTATCATAATTTTCATCCTGACGTGAATGAATGAATCTATCACCTTTTTTACTGATAACAGGTTGTAATGGGAAAGGAGGAGAAAACAGATGAGTGCTTTGGTAAGCTCGAGAAGTCTTATGGGAACTGAGATGTATGCTAGGTCAGAAAGGGGAAAATAAGAACACAGGGGGCCAAGGGCAAAGTTGATCACATGTGTTTAGTTCTGGTCCAATATCCCCTGATAACCTGTGATGAAGCATCATAGTTCAACCTAAGATGCTTGCTTTGGGCAGGCTGTGTCAATTTGGCAAAGAAAGAAAGGAGAGGTAGCTCATTGCTATGTGGGTTCTACCTGCTTGCCTTCCTTTTAATTGGCACCTGCCCCTTGTCTGAGTGGTGGGTGGTGGAGACTTAGCGAGTGTTCTGCTGCTGAGCAGCTATGATGAGTCAGCCCCCTTCAAAAAGATTCCAAGCTTCATTTCTGAGCTTAGGAAATTTCAGTTGGTTTCATTTGTAGAACCTTTCACCTGAAAAAAAGATCAAAGACATTCACGAAGAGAAATCATCCAGGGACCCAAACATGAAAACAGCTGGAGACAGACTATTTAAAAATCTGTTCTGCTGGTTCTGATAACTTAAAAGAAGGATAAAATTTTCCGTCAGAGAGGGTAAAGTAAGGCACATAGTCTAGTAACTTCTTTCCATTAGTCTTTTGCCCTTCTAGTTAGTTGACAAAGCTGTTTTCTTCCTGAAAAAAACACGTTGCTGTGAACTTAAAAAATAAATAAAACTTAATAATAATAATAATAATAATAAATAATAATAACAATAACAATAATGTTTCAAGAACAGTATTACAATAGAAAGTGCCTTAATTGAATGTCTGTTAAAATAGTAGTTCTCCCAAAATATTTTTAGGGTTTTGACAAAACAAGATAGTGTTTTAATTTCAAATATAAAACAACACACTTGTTATCTTCAGTTTAAGTCTAATGGTGAAATGAGAAATGGATGCTGTCAATCAGTGGAGATTCACAAATAACAGCTATTTCTAGACTATTATAATCTCGATAAACAAATAATTATAATCATAACAAGGACAGTAGCTCTCCTAACTTCATGTTGTTTCTTTTTGGCAGTGGGAGGCATAAAATCATCAGAACATTTTTATTTCATGCCCAGGCACATTGTCACACCCCCTATAACAGTTTTGAATCTCAATAAAGTGCACATATTCTGGAGGCAAAGTATTCAGATCCACTTACTAGCTCTGCAATGACAACTGGGAAGCAAGGTATTGAGCTTTTATAAGCCTCATACTCTTTATCTGTAAGATGGAGGCAGTATATCTATTTCACATTAAACAAGTTAGTGTAAAACAATTAGAGTGGCTGGCACAAGTTAATCCTAAATATCGTTAATAAATATTAGCAATAATTATTATTAAAATATAGGAAACAATTAACCTAGTGATTAATTGATAAAGAGCGTTAGAATATCAGAAATTTGGTCTCATAAACCTATGTCATTTGAGGAAAAGAAAATTTAATGTAGTTTTCTGACTATTGGAAATTCATAAAAACTTTGGAAACTCCTGGGGTAAAAGCCAAAACTCTTATCTTCTTTCAATATGTAGTAAAAGTATTTTATTATTTACTCAGCTTAAGGGTCAAATAATTACTGAGGAAAAATAATCTTGGAAGTGCAACTTGGGAAAGTGGTGCATGGTGACTTGTATTATAGGGGTCCAAATATATAATAATAAAAATTAATAAGGTTGTCACTACTTGTTTCTATTGTTTGGGGTTTTTAAACCATGCAACTCAAGAAAATATTTGTTCTTATTTTAAAAGCAATCATAAATTATAATTGTATAATTAAATAATAAATATCTTAGTACAGTGTCTGTTACACACTAAATATTATTTAAAATACATTGTTTTTATCATCTTGATCATCAGTACTATTATTAGTACAAGCAGTATTTGAAAACTCAGATCCCATTTATTTTTTGAAACAACACTTAAGAAATCAAAATAATAAGAAATAAATTACAGAGTAAAGGCCACAGATAGAATGCTGACATTCAGCAACATTTTTTTGCAGGCTTTTATTCAGTAGATGTGTGTGAACAGACATAAAGTTCTCTTTCATAAAATAAAGATTGGGTACCTCTCTTTTTTATTTTATTGTTAGTTTTTTAAACAAACGTTGTGGAATGTTCCCAGAAATTCTGTTTTCAAATGTCATCCTCAAAGGTAAGAATAAATGTATCTGTCAGTAAAGATTGCTCTCTTTCTATATGTATATGTTATGTTAACATACTTACTGTGAATTACTGAAGAAGCCATAGGAATATTGCTAGAAAAAGTTGTGATACACAAGATAGTCTATTCTTTTCGCACTAAACACATAGTTGAATGTTCAAATTTAAAGAGACAAGTAATTGCAAATGATGTGAGGGCATATATACATAAAATAGTATAAGGCCCTCCTTCCACCTCCACAAAATACAATTTGAAACTATATTAAGCAGTGAGAAGGAGTCAACTATTGGACAAGATGTCTTAGCATTAATCACTCTCTTTAGTTTATAACAGCTGTTTAGAAGACTTTAAGATGGGAACTTGAAAATATTAACAATGTACTTCCTCAACAAATATCCACATGGACTATAATACTATTTCTGGCCTACTTATAATTAAGTAAAGTATAACTTTTATCATGTAAATCATTAACATTTATAAATACATTTACATTTGTAAATACATTTGTATTTCATTAACTTATCCAACATTTGTATGTACAAATGTAATGATACATTTGTAAATCATTAACTTATCCAACCTAAAAATTTTACTTTTAGTTTGTCTGCATTCTCAATAATGCCATTCTTTCGAAGTACGTACATTTGTTTCTACTGCCATGCCAAGAGGATCATATAGAGGTTATTTAGCTGTGGGTCACTTTGCAAAGATGGCATAGAAGCCCATTGCAAGTGCCACTTCCCATTTCCCTTGCATCAAGAAGTCACCAGGTGCTCCAAGATTAGCATATTGTAAAATCCGGCTTATAAAGTAATGTACGTCTTCCATTCCACATGTAATGTGTCAAGTCCTCTTTGTATCATTTTCAGCTGGTGTGGTAAATTTAACAGGGGGATAAAGGAAAAAAAGATCTGTATACTGAAACTATAAGACACTGATGAAAGACATTGCAGAAGGCACAGATAAATGAAAAGATATGCATGTTCATGGATCAGAAGAATTAATATTGTTAAAATGTCCATACTCCCCCAAACAATCCACAGATCCAGTGCAACAACTATCAAAATTTCGACAGCATTTATCACAGAAATAGAAAAAAAAGCAACCCTAAAATTCATATGGCCCCACAAAAGACTTTGATTAGCAAAAGCAATTTGGGGGAAGTAGCAGGCAAATATCAGAAGGGGGCAGCAAAGAGCTATCTGGGCTGCAGAAAGCCTCCTAGTGGAGAAAGAGGCGGAAGTTAATTCTATCAAGGTGGATTAAGTTACATGGAAGATGCTGTTCCAAAGGGGTGTCAAATCACATCAGAGTTGTGAACCCAAGTTCACCTCTGACCTTCTGGATAGTATTTGTCTTGGTTTTCTTCCTATCTCTCTGAACATTTCTCCTCAGTTTTCTTGCCTGGATCTTTTTTTTCTCTATGTGTCCCTTAAATCCTTATTTTCCAGAGTTCTGTCCTTGGCCTGCTATATTGTTACTTTCCATATTACCCATCTTTAATTTACTCTATATCTTTTCATCCACTCCCACAGTAATAATTACTATCAATATGCCAACATAACCTGTTTGCATGTAAATCAGCCTTAGTGCCAACTAGAAAATTATGCCATTTCTTGCAACCGGATTTCAAATTACTACCCGTTTTCAATTTAAAAAGTCTCTTCTTCCTCCAGGTTGATGAAATCCCTACGAGTGTTGAAAGTCTCAGTCATTTCTGGTCAACATGGCAGAGTAGGTAAAGGCTGTGTTTGCCTGCTCTCACAACCACATCAAAATTACAACTAAACTACAGAATAACCATGCTTGAAAATCACCTGAAGTGTAGCTGAACAGAAGTTCTACAACTAAGGACATACAGAAGAAGGCAGGGTGAGACTGTTAGGCGGGGAGGCGACATGAAATGAGCTGGCCTCACACCCACATGTGGTGGTTAAAACTCGGGAGGAATATCTCCACTGCAGAGGTCCCCCCCTGAGGAGTAAGGGGTCCCAGCCCCACACAGGGTCCCAAGCCCAGGGTTCCAGTGATGAGAAGTAAAATCCCCACAACTCTGGCTGTGAAAAACAGCGGAGATTGTGGCTGAGTGAGACGAAGAACAGTTTCACTCCTCTTGAAAGGCCCACACACGGATTCACTCACTGATGGACTCACTCTGAGCTCCAGCACTGCTGCAGCAGTTCGAAAAGCATCGGGGACATACAGAAAGGAACTGAATTATCTGGCTTCAAGGTGAGGGCTAGAGGAACAGCTTTCTCTCTGAAAATGCTGGCAGAAGCTATTATTCCTTTGTTGAGCTCTCCCTGCACCCAGCCTACTTATGCAAGCAGGCACAATATCTGAATCTCCATCAACCTGGCAAAGACTTTTGCCCTGCTCCACCCAGCTTGAGGGTCTACCCAAGCTGTGCCCAGTGGCTTTTCCATAAAAAATGGACTGTCTTGGATCATATGGTAAACTTTCCTAAAATCTCTCAAAGATTCACAAAACCCAAACAAGCAGTACTTGGCCTTGGCCTGCCTCATAATTCTTGCTGAGTATCCCTGAGCCTGGAACTAGTGGCAGCTAGCCTCCATTCAAAGCTTAGCCTCTCTTGGGCAACCCCAAACCCAGCACAGGTGGAAGACATCTACAGATTGCTTTGTGGCTCATGCGAGGTAGCCCTTGGCAGGGCACAGGCTGTGGTTAAACTTGACCTGCAGCAAAGTCCCTCCCAGGAGGCCCTGGGGCTCGAAGTCCCAGTAGCCAGCTTTGGATCATGCCAGATTACCACTTAGCTGCCTATGGGGACAATACACACAAAAGACAAACTTCAAAGGTGCTAGAGCCCTGATGAAACAAATTCTGCACTGTAGGGTCATCCCCTGCACCACAGGTCCTCCACTGTATTCATGACCAGTTCATACAACCTATCAACCCAAGAGTCAGTCCCTCGCATTGATGTGCAAACAACAACCGAGGCTCAACAACAACAGAGGACACATAAAACCCACACAAGAAACACACCTACAGCACCTGGCTCAGATGACCAGAGAGACTTTGCCACTAAGCCCCACAGGACACCTACTACATAAGGCTACTCTACCAAGACCAGCAGACATAGCAGATCTATCTAATACAGAGAAACAAACGCAGGGAAGCAGGCAAAATGGGGAGACAAAGAACCATGTCCCAAATGAAAGAACAAAGGATCAGAAAAAGAACTAAAGAAAATAGAGACAAGCAATCTACCAGATGCAGAGTTCAAAACTCTCAATGTTCTTAGTGAGAACTTTGAGAAAGAGATAGGGAAAAAAATGGAAATAGAAAATGTAAAAAAGACCCAGACAGAAATAAAGAACACAATAACTGAAATGAAGAATACATTAGAGGGAATCAACCATAGATTAGATGAAGCAGAAAAATGAATCAGCAATTTAGAAGCTAAGGTAGCAGAAAACAATCAGAACAGCAAAAATTAAAAAGAATCCAAAAAAATGAGGATAGTTTAAGGGGCTTCTGAGACAACATCAAGTATACCAACATTGACATCATAAGGGTAGAAAAAGGAAAAGAGAGAGAGCAAGGAATTGAAAATCTACCTGAAGAAATAATGACAGAAAACTTCCTTATGTGGCAAAGGAAATATATATCGAAGCCCAGAAAGCACAAGGTCCCAAACAAGATGAACCCAAAGAGGCCCACAGCAAGACACATCATAATTAAAATGCCAAAGGTTAAAGACAAAGAAAAATCTTAAAAGCAGCAAGAGAAAAGCAGTTAGTTACCTACAGAGAGCTTCCATAAGACTGTCAGCTGATTTCTCAACAGAAACTTTGCAGGCCAGAAGGGATTGGCAGGAAATATTCAAAGTGATGAAAAGCAAGGACCCACATCTAAGATTACTCTACTCAGTAAAGCTGTCATTTAAAATTGAAGGAGATTTAGAAAACTTTTCAGACAAGAAAAAAACTAAAGGAGTTCATCACCACAAAACCAGTGTTACAAGGAATGTTAGAGGGACTTTTAAATAGTAGCAGAAGAAGGAGAAGGAGAAGGAGGAGGAGGAGGAGGAGAAAACTATGAATAAGGAAATGGCAATAACTACATATCTATCAACAATTACCTTAAATGTAAATGGATTAAATGCTCCAATCAAAAGATATGGTGGCTGAATGGATAAAAAAACAAGACCTTTACATATGCTGCTTACAAGAGACTCACTTCAGATCGAAAGACACATGCAGACTGAAAATGAAGGGATGGAAAAGGATATTTCATGAAAATGGAAATAAAAATAAATTTAAAAAGCTGGTGTAGCAAGACTACACCAGACAAAATAGACTTTAAAACAAAGCCTATAGCAAGAGACAAAGAAGGACCCAGTAATCTCAATTTTGACTATTTATCTGAAGAAACACAAAACACTACTTTGAAGGCACATGTGCATCCATATGTTCATGGCAGCATTGTTTATAATGGCTAAGACGTAGAGGCAGCCTGGGTGTCTGTTGATGGATGAATAGATAAACAGGAGGTGGTACATATATACAGTGGAATATTGCTCGGCCGTGGAAGGGTATGTGTTTTTGCCATCTGCAGCAGCATCCATGAACCTGGAGGGTATTGTGCTGAGTGGAGTACGTCAGACAGAGAAAGATAGATGCAGTGTGATTCCACTTATGTGTGGATTGTAAAGAAGAAAATGAACAAACAAAATGGAAACAGACTCATAGATACAGAGAACATTTTGATGATTGCCAGATGGGATAGAAGTGGAGGGGATGGGTGAAAAATTGAAAAGAATTAAGAGGTACAAATTAGTAGTTATAAAATATCATGGGGATGTAAAGTATAGAGTAAGGAATATAATAAATAATATTGTAATAACTATGCACAATGTTAGATGGATACCAGATTTATTTCGGTGATAACTTTATAAGTTATATAAATGTCTAATCACTATGCTGCAATATTAGAAATTAATATGATACTGTATGTCAAACTAATTGCAAAATAAAGAACGATTTTTAAGAATCACAATCAAACCAATGGTTGTTTTATTCTTTTTCTTCATTCCCTCAGCCAAGCCACATGTTGCAAACCATAAAAACCAGTCTTATATACTAAGAATTCACAAATCTCTATCACTACCCACTCTTTCAGTACCTAGACTCCATTCCAGTACTATCCTCCAACCATACATTTCCAAGAAAACTACATTATCTTCTCTTTGCTATGCCCAGCATACACTTTCCATTCCTTACCTTGGCTTTTCAGTATTTGAAAATACCTCTTTCTCCTCAAAATGCTCTATGTCAGCTTTAGGGAAGTGTTCTGTTCAGGGTTTTTTTTGTTTTGTTTTGTTTTGTTTTTAGCTTCTTCTTATCTATTTTGTTTGTGTGTTTGTTTCAATACTATTTGATAAGTAAATATTGGTATTCAGGAGGGTCACTTCTCTCTCTCTACAGCCTCTACATAGATGGTATGGTCAAATTCACAGCTCCAATAGCTATCTATGTTGAAGACTCCCCAGATCTGTACTTATATCCACATATACAATATCTTCACTTAGAGGTCACATGGGCACCTAAAACTAAACATGATCAAAATGTCATGTAACTTCTTCCCTAACCATATTTCTTGGGCTGTATACATATCTGTTAGTAACAGAATCATTTACAACTGCGCAAGCCTGAATATTCAAGTCATTCATGATTCCTTACTCTACATTTCCTTCTTTTATCCCTCACAAAGAGCCAATCCCCTTCCTTTCTTTATCTTCCAAAATACGGATACCCTTCTCTCAATCCTCTCGATTGCTCTTAGAATTATTGTTCCTCCCTTAGGTCACTACAATAAAACTCTTAATAATCAGTTCTACTGTACTTTTATCGATTCCACCACAACCTTCTACAATGTAAACCTGGACTATGCATTACTCCATACATTTCTTTTTAGTTGCTATACAGAATTTATACAAAAATGTGCAAATTCTTCAAGTCCATTATTTGCTCTTCAACTATTGTCCTAACTAGAGCTCTTACCTCTATGCCTCCATAGGCTTCTCTCCAGCTATAGTAATACAAACAATTTCAATAAGAAAAAACAATAATAATATTGACTGAGTATTTACTATGTGTCAAATACTGCAGTTTCCGAAATATATCAGGTTCTCTCTTGCCAGTTGTCTTAATGCTGGCCACACATTCTCTCTAGAATAGTTTTGTAGCTCCTAGCCTTCAAACCAGGTAACAATTCTTCCTAAGTCAGGTACCCTGTGTTTGTATTCTCAAGGTGTGTTATGCATAATGTCTTAACACCACAAAATTGTACTGACAAAACCATGTCAAGATACAATTCAAAATGGTTCAAAAATTTATTTTATTTTATTTATTTATTTGAGACTAAAAGCCTGTGGAGTGCACATTGTGTCTTAGTCTGTGGGTGGGGACGTAAGTATAGTTCCAGATAGAGGGACCGTAAGAAGCTAGACTGGGATGCACTGAGAATCAGGAGCAGTTCAGAGGAAGACAGAATCAGGCGCCAGCCACTGCTGCCCTGGCCACTCTTCCCAGATGAATCCAGACCTGGAGCGAACTCGTGCCAGAGGCCTCAGGTCTCAGACTGGGAAACAGCTCACACCACCTCTCAAGCCAACCTCAATCTTCCTCCACACGTCCCTGATCTCCCAGAGTCAGGGTGCAGCAGAGCCTCAACCCAGAGACCCCACCAGAGGTGGAGAGCAGCACTGTGTCTCACCTCCGCTGAAGGGGCAAGACCTCCCCAAGACCGGAAGCGGGTAGTGAACTGCGCTTGGCCGTGTGCAGGCGGGAGGTCTAATGCTTTCTTGCAGGCCTAAGGCCCAGCAGCGACTTAGTCTTCTGGAGAGCACCCTGGTGTCGTGCAGGAGACCCTGCTCGCTCCGCCATTTGTCGTGCAGGGCGGCCTGTGGGGTCTCTGCTCCCGCTCCCCATACAGGAACGCAGGATATGGTGAGGCCAAAAAGGAACACCCACGGAGCCATAGGTAGGGGAGTCATACCACTATATTCTCCTTGGCGGCACTATACTCTCACTGGAGGCTGGATCCACACTGTCCGCAAACCGCCATCCACACTTGCCAGCCCAGCCGCCATCTTCTTGCTAGCCCCATTCTTTCTCTCTTCTCTCCCTCTCCCTCTCTTGCTGGCGTAGCCATAGCAGTTATATTAGTGGCCAATGGCTCACTGGTTACAGCTGACGGCCAACTAGCCACAGCTGATGGCCATGCAATCACAGTTGGCCATTTACTACCTGAGCCAGCACCTGTCTATGTGAGGCCGAGAGCCTGGAAACTACTTTCTGGGGCTCTGCCCCCACACTCCACCCCTACAGGCTCTCGCCTCACAATCTACGCGACAAGCGTCTTCCGCGAGGGGACCTGTGCGAGGAGCCTGGGGGTGAATGCAATATCCTGGACATAGCCAGGCTCTCTGGGCACAGCCAGGGTTTCTCAGGGCACCACCAGTGCTTCTGGGCACGGCCAGACTTCCTGGACTTCTTAGGGTACCACCTGTCTTCCCGGACACAGCCAGGGTTTCTCAGGGCACCACCAGTACTCCTGGGCACAGCCAGACTTCCTGGACTTCTTAGGGTACCACTAGTCTTCCCGGACACAGCCAGGGTTTCTCAGGGCACCACCAGTACTCCTGGGCACAGCCAGACTTCCTGGACTTCTTAGGGTACCACTAGTCTTCCTGGACACAGCCAGGGTTTCTCAGGGCACCACCAGTACTCCTGGGCACAGCCAGACTTCCTGGACTTCTTAGGGTACCACCTGTCTTCCCGGACACAGCCAGCGTTTCTCAGGGCACCACCAGTACTCCTGGGCACAGCCAGACTTCCTGGACTTCTTAGGGTACCACTAGTTTCCCCGGGCACAGCTAGGATTTCTCAGGGCACTGCCACTTTCTCTGGGAACAGCCACACTTCCTGGACACAGCCAGGGCTTTCAGGGCACTGCCACTCTCTGTGGGCACAGCCACACTTCCTGGACACAGCCAGGGCTCTCAGGGCACTGCCACTCTCTGTGGGCACAGCCACACTTCCTGGACACAGCCAGGGCTCTCAGGGCACTGCCACTCTCTCTGGGAACAGCCCGACTTCCTGGGCACAGCCAGGGTATCTTCAGGGCTCAGCCAGACCTCTCAGCGCACTGCCACTCTCTCTGTGCCTCTCAGGGTACCCTGCTGGAACAACAGCGACTCACAATCAAGGTGCTTACATATTCTCAATGGCGGCCAGTCAAGAGACAAAAGCAAATATCCCCCAGTTCCACTAACAACAGTTCCCAAACAAACAGTCAAGCGGTCCATTAAATTAGGGATGGAAGGCAATTCCCCATAGTCCATAGTCATTCACCAGGGCTGTCCTGGGGGTGAGGGACGACCTTGACCTCACCCTCATCTCCCACGGAGGACTCAGCAAGCGTTACCTCCTGGGACTATAAGTCCTGCATCCGGGCTGCCTGAGCAGGAACTTCCCCGGCCCACAGGGCTGCAACGACCTTCGCTTTCTCCGGCCTGTGCTGGTTGGGGAACCGTCCACGTCCTTCCACCTCTCCACGGGGCTCCATCTCTCCAGCAGCTGCATGGCTTTTCCTGTGCTGGTGGGAGAAACGTCCACGTCCTCCCACCCCTCCACGGGGGTCCAGCTCTCCGGCAGCTGCTCCTCCTGGTCTTCCTCAGACTGGGTGTTCATACGCACAAACTGATCCACCATCCTTCGGAGAGCTTTGGCTGGCACCATACCCTGCTCGCTGCGCCATTTGTCGTGCAGGAGACCCTGCTCGCTCCGCCATTTGTCGTGCAGGGCGGCCTGTGGGGTCTCTGCTCCCACTCCCCATACAGGAACGCAGGATATGGTGAGGCCAAAAAGGAACACCCACGGAGCCATAGGTAGGGGAGTCATACCACTATATTCTCCTTGGCGGCACTATACTCTCACTGGAGGCTGGATCCACACTGTCCGCAAACCGCCATCCACACTTGCCAGCCCAGCCGCCATCTTCTTGCTAGCCCCATTCTTTCTCTCTTCTCTCCCTCTCCCTCTCTTGCTGGCGTAGCCATAGCAGTTATATTAGTGGCCAATGGCTCACTGGTTACAGCTGACGGCCAACTAGCCACAGCTGATGGCCATGCAATCACAGTTGGCCATTTACTACCTGAGCTAGCACCTGTCTATGTGAGGCCGAGAGCCTGGAAACTACTTTCTGGGGCTCTGCCCCCACACCTGGTTTAAAGGTTTAAAGTTAAATAACCAATCTACCAATGTATTCAACCAAAATATTGGATACACAGCATTATATCATTTGCATTTGACACACACGTGTAAATCATTTAAAGGCTTCTAAATATAATTGAGACTTAAATATCTGGATAATTAATGAGAAATTGAGGTTTGGCCTTTAGAGACTTGTCCTTAATTATCTTTATCATTCTTAAAGAAGTGTAGTGATAAATCCTACATTAACTATTATAATATAATTAGATATATATTCACTCCATGTATTACCTTTGGGGAGATTATTGATATCTTGGGTTCAAGGATCACTGAAATCAAGATAGTTTTGTGAGTCTATAGTTGTCCTGACTATATACTGTCGCTGTGGGGACAGAGCCAGGAGTGCAGTTTCCAGGCTCTTGGCCTCACGTGGAAAGGTGCTGGCTCAGGTAGTAAATGGCCATCAACTGTGATTGGATGGCCATCAGCTGTGGCTGGTTGGCCGTCAGCTGTAACCAGTGAGCCATTGGCCACTAATATAACTGCTGTGGCTATGCTAGCAGAAAAAGGGGGCTAGCAAGAAGATGGTGGCTGAGCAAACAGGAGCAGATTGCAATTAGCACGGCGAGTGTGGCGGAGTGTGGATTGCGGATTCTGTGGCTCCTGCCTCCTGTGTCTCCAACCCAGCTGCTAGCGAGAATATAGTGGTATGACTCCCCTATCTATGGTTCTGTTGGTGTTCCTTTTTGGCCTCACCATGTCCAGCGTTCTTATGTGGGGAGCAGGAGCTGAGATCCCGCAGGCCACCCCGCATGACAGTTGCTAAAGATTTTTTTTTAAATGAAAGGTAAATCCCACCGTTTTTTCTAGGCAACTCCATTTTAAATGTCAAGTTATATTTAGAATAAGCCCAACTCTCAGGCATGTGAGTGAGATGTCATCCTATTGCCTTGCGGCAGACCCTGCTCACTGCGCCATTTGTTTTGCAGGGCGGCCTATGGGGTCTCTGGTTCCGCTCCCCACTTAAGAACGCAGGACATGGTGAGGCCAAAAAGGAACACCCACAGAGCCATGGATAGCTGAGTCATACCACTATATTCTCTCTGGCAGCCAGTGGAGGTACATGCAGTAGTAGCCACATGATCCGCAGCCCACCATTCACTTCTCTGCCTGCCAACCAACCAACCAATCAACGCAGCCCTGCAGTTACATCAGTAGCCAATTGGCTAACTGGTTACAGCTGACGACCAACCAATCACAGTTGATGGTCATTCACTACCTGGGCCAGCACCTCCCCACCCATAGACCAGAGCCTGGAAACTGCTCTCTGGGACTCTGTCCCCACACTGGCATAGAATATCATAGGCAGATTTTCTCAGCTTAATACAGAAATAAGTGAGACCTCATTGTCTTTAATTTCTACACCATTGCAATATGCAGTAGCTAAAACAAAGGACAAATGTTATTACTTATATTCATTTTAAGCAACTTTTGGCTATGGAAAGGTCTCTAAATTTTCTTTATATGGTTTAATTCTTTAATACTATGCAAACCATTTGCTAGCATGTTCAAGCCACTTTGGAACATGGTTTCAACAGTTTTATTCTTTTTTTGTGAAAAGGTAATCTAAGTATCTGACTGTAGCAGGACAAAGTACATCAACACTCATCAAAAGTAACTTAAAAAAAAAACATAAAGAGGATGTCATAGGAATGGCGGCAGCGAGGTGGTTTTCTTGAGTTCTCCTTTGGAACTTACCACAAATTGAACATCTATAACCCATCAAAGGACTCTCTGCTCATCACACAGAACAGCTAAGAGACTCCTATGAGGATTACTTGAAGGTGGGCAAACTGGGCAAGCAGGGGAAGAGGGGAGGAAGTAGAGTGCAGACACAGCCCACATCCTTGGCTGCGGAGACGCAGGGGGTCCCAAGACAGAACAGAGACCACCAGAACCAGGAGGTGGGCTCTTTCCCTGACTCCCACAGCTGATCTCTCCTGTCAAGAGAGCAGCATATCCAGCCTTTGAGGCAATAACGTCAGCTGAAACCTCCAGCTGGGCCCTAGATCAGACAAAGGAGGTAAACTCCATACCTGGGCCCCTCCCCCCACTCTCCAAATCCTACCCCAGCCCTTCCAGGGACTCAAACCAGCCCCTGAACTGAGTAATGTCAGATTACAGAGGAGCAGTAGTGCTCAGGATCCAGGAGGGCCCAACTTACAGCTGCTTTGACCAAGGGAAGAGGCTGGGAAGAGAGTGACACAGCTGGGCTGGGAAGACTGCTTCATCCCCAGCCCCAACCTTTTCTGGCCTGCTAAGGGCAGGACAATTACAACAGCTGAGATGTTCCCAGGGGACAGCAGCCGGTGGCAGAGGCAGCTCTGGGCTTTCAACAGCTCAGAAATCTCGCGCCCTCCACACACACACACACATACACACACACACACACACACCCATGGAAGAAGTGACCTAAGACTCAGGATACCTGACCACCGGGCTCCCTGGGTTAATCTCAGTGCGCGTATGTACAACCAAGAGCAGAAACTGCACTGACTTTGTAAAAACTACCATCCAGACCCCTCAGCCCCACTCATCTAGAACTGCAGTCCCAGGGTCACTCTGGGCACCAGGTGACCGGCTGTCGTGCGGGGGACGCTGCTCGTTGCTCCATTTGTCGTGCGGGGTGGTCTGCGGGGTCTCTGCTCCCGCTCCCCACATAAGAACGCAGGATATGGTGAGGCCAAAAAGGAACACCCACGGAGCCATAGGTAGGGGAGTCATACCACTAGGGTCTCACTGGAGGCTCGGTTCACACGACGTGCAACATGCTGTCCGCTTTGCTGCCAACGGACCGGCTCTCCTTCACTATCCTCGACTCTCCTCCATAGACGCGACAGTTATATTAGTGGCCAATGGCTCAATGGTTACAGCTGACGGCCAACTAGCCACAGCTGAAGGCTATCTACTACCCGAGACAGCACCTTTCCACATGAGGCTGAGAGCCTGGAAACTGCTCTCTGGGGCTCTGTCCCCACACCGCTCTGCCTGCACAAGACACAGAGGACTCTGGTATAACAGAGGACAACCTGGAGATTAATTGGTGAGCTTAAGCCAAGACTGGCACTGCTTTTTTTGTTTTGTTTTGTTTTTATATCTTTGATAGTTTTGCCTGTGTTGAGTGTGGGTTATCGGTTGTTTTTACATGTGACTGTATTTGTTTTTTTCTTTGTTGTTGTTGTTGTTGTGCTTGGTGATTTGCTTTGTTCTGAAATTGCCCTACACCAGGGCCCAGCCCAAGAGGCACAAGATTCAACACACCCAGAGGCCAACTCCAGACCAAACCAGAGTACTACCAGGTTTGACCTACAAGTGACACACCCAGAGGGAATGCTCTACAGGCACAAGAGCCCATAAAGGCCAAGCCTCATTTAAGCGGTCAACCCTCACGCAGCAGGTCATCCACTGTGGGTAGAGCCAAGTCTCACAACTAGTCAGCCTAGGAGTCAATCACACCTACTGACAAGCCAAAAGCAATTAAAGCTCAACTTGAACAGAACAATATACACAACACAAGGGTCACTTTGGAGCACATGCACAGGAGAATAGGGAACTGGTGCAAGTCAAATATAAAGGACACATACTACATAAGATAACCCAGCAAAAACCAAGAACCCTAGGGGATCTACCTAATACATTGAAGCAAACACAGAGAGTCAGCCAGAATGGGGAAACAAAGAAACATGTCCCAAATAAAAAAAAAACAGAAGAAAGCTCCAGAATTGGAACCAACTGAAATAGAGGTAACCAACCTATCAGAGACAGAGTTCAGAACACTGAGGATAAGAATGTTTAAGGAGCTTAGTGATGACATAAAAAAGGATAGAAAAGTCATAACAAACAACCAGTTAGGACTAAAGAATACAATAACTGAAATAAAGAACACACTTGAAGGAATTACCAGCAGGTTAGATGAGGCAGAAGGTCGAATTAGCAACTTAGAAGACAAGTTAGCAGAGATCACCCAAACGGAACAACAAAAAGAAAAAAGAATAAAAAACAATGAAAATGGTTTAAGAGACCTCTGGGATAACATCAAGCACAACAACATGCACATCATAGGAATACCAGAAGGTGAAGAGAGGGAGCAAGGCATCGAGAACATATTTGAAGTAATAATGACCGAAAACTTCCCTAACCTGGTGAAGGAAACCAACATACAAGCCCAGGAAGTGAGAGAGTTCCAACCAGGATAAACCCAAACAGGTCCACACCAAGACACATTATAGTTAAAATGGCAAAGGTTAAAGACAAAGAGAGAATCCTAAAGCAGCAAGAGAAAGACAGAGGGTTACATACAAGGGAACTCCTATAAGACTATCAAATGACTTTTCTACAGAAACTTTGCAGGCCAAGAATAAACCTAAAACCAGGGTTTAAGAAGTAGGAGCTTAAATACTATTGGTGGAAAAGGTGGTGTGTTTTTTTTGTTTTTTGTCTTTAGTTTTTTTTTTTTTTTTTTAGTTTCAGGTGTACAAACCAATGTAATAGTTAGACATTTATCATTTATATCCCTCACACTGTGATAACTCCTCTCTCCCATCTATTACTCCTCTGACATTGCATACAGCCATTACATTTCCACTGTCTCTATTCCTAATGCTGTGCTCCGCTTCTTGTAAATACATAGATATAGATATAGATATAAAATTATAGTTGACATTCATTATTGTTCAGCTTCAGCTTCAGGTGTACAGTGCAGTGATCAGGCATCTACATCATCCCTGAGATGGTCTCCCTGAATTAAATAAGTGTCCATCGGATAACCTACAAAATCTTTACAATATTATTGATTACATTCCCCAAATACTAAGAGCTCTTTTACTTATAATTCAGAAATTAAAATTGTTCTCTTTCAGATCACATATGCCTAAACTAGGAATATGAAAATCAGCTTTGTTAACAAATTTTTTAGGAATGTATCTGCATTTATTTTATAAGACATAATATTAAAAATAAAAATCATACTAAAAACACGAGTAGGTTAAGGGCATTTATTTTAATAGCAAGAACTAATGAGTTACGAGGGAAGATATTTTAAATCACCTCTACTTTAAGGATGATGTTTGAATCAAGAAGAGGAGAAAGTCAACATGACCTGTGAGGGTCCCAGAACTCAGTGTGCCATGTGCAGGGAAGGCAAGTTGAGCAAGGCAGATGCAATAATGACTATGCCCAAGCCAAAAATATGTTTGATCCAAATGAGTGCAGCTCAGACATAATACTATTTCAAAGATACAAGGAGACAATCATGAGGAAATGTTAAAGAAAGTCCACTTTGATTCAGAAAAGTATCTAAGGGCTCCTTATTTTTACTTCCTAAACATATTGTGCCTTTCATTTCATTCATTTCAAACTTTATATTAAAATTATATGTTGGAATGACTGTATCCTCCACTACTCTACAGGCATGGGAAATACGTTTTTTCTTTGTTTTCAATTATTGT
Source organism: Rhinolophus sinicus (assembly GCF_057876585.1). Taxonomy (NCBI): domain Eukaryota; kingdom Metazoa; phylum Chordata; class Mammalia; order Chiroptera; family Rhinolophidae; genus Rhinolophus; species Rhinolophus sinicus. Next base: position 39,768,355 of record NC_142507.1, read on the forward strand.
TTCAACATCTAGCTCACTGTTTGGCATGTGGTTGGTTCTAAATACAGGCTGAGGAATGAATCCTCGAGTCACAAAAGGTAGACTGGAGTTGAAGCATTGCTAAACCACCCAGAACCTCCCTTTGGGACTGAGATACTCAATTTCCCCAGATGTTGGATGTGAGTGCTGCTAATACCTCTTAGCAGAGTCCCTGCCAGACATTGTCTTCAGCAGAAGAGGGCTGCTTTACCAAAGTCACTCTCCCATTTCAGAAGTTTCCTATATCCAAAGACTAGTCCATGTAGTGTAGGAAGCCCAAAAAGATTCCTTTAGGGATGGATAACTACGAAAGGCCATACCAGCTCTAGAAATACCTATGCTATTGGTGAGGTCTTTGTTGCAGTGCATCATGGCTCCACTCTTCTCTATCCATTCCTCCCTTTTGTTGCCTCCACATGTGTAGATCCCAAGGGTACTTTCAACAGACTTTTTTACATACCAGTTTTGACAATTAATTTCACAAACTTGTTGCAACAATGTTGCTAAACTTTTTTGATATCAGAGGGATTATTCATTATGAATTTGTACCAACTGGACAAACAGTTAACCAAGTTTACTATTTGGAAGTGCTGAAAAGTCTGCATGAAAACGTTAGACAAAAATGACCTGAACTTTTCACCAACAATTCATGGCTCTTGCGTCATGAAAATGGACCAGCTCACACAGCGCTGTCTGTGAGGGAGATTTTAGCTAGTAAACAAATAACTGTATTGGAACACCCGCCCTACTCACCTGCTCTGGCCCCCAATGACTTCTTTCTTTACCCAAAGATAAAGGAAATATTGAAAGGAAGACATTTTGATGACATTCAGGACATAAAGGGTAATATGACGAAAGCTCTGATGGCCATTCCAGAAAAAAGTTCCAAAATTGCTTTGCAGAGTGGACTAGGCACTGGTGTCAGTGCATAGCTTTCCAAGGGCAGTGCTTCGAAGGTGATTGTAGTGATATTCAGCAATGAGGTGTGTAAGGCTTTTTCTAGGATGAGTTCGCAAACTTAATTGTCCTGCTTATATGCATCTCCATCTCTGGATATTCTTTAAAGAATCTGACCTAAAACAAGTATGAGAAGTATGTGAAAGCTGTGATATATTTTGTCAGACTATCAAATGATACTTATTACAAACTCTGTTATATGTTCTCTATATCTAGACTTTTGTTTGAAGTACTTATGTTTTTTTAAATTAGCCATTAGTATGACAACTATTGCCAGAGATTCCACTGTTCCTCTGAGCAAATTACCTGTCCTTTTACAGCAGCAGCCCATAAAATTGAAGTGTAAAACAGACAAACCAATTTTTCAAATAAATTTGCAGAGACTTCAGCCAAAAGTAAGACAGAAGTAGAAGGGTTATGGTTCACACAAGAGAGAAATAGAATTTCTGCTTGGACTGCTAACAAGAACTTGAGATAATATATGAACTGATAACAACAGTATCTCTTATTTTCAGGGAAACTGTCTTTATGTTTCATTTATCTGGTTATCAAAATACACCGAATAGTTGAATAGTATTCAATTATCCACTAGGAAAAATATTGGTATGTTTTCTCCATCCTACCTGTAGTCCACAAATAATATATGATGTAATGCAGATTCTCATAGACAAGTTTTCAGTGTTTAATTACAGACATTATTTTATCCTTCATTCTTGACATGCTTACATCCATTTTCCTTATAGAATTTCTCATTTTTATTTTTCTGATTTTCATCTGTCTTCATGTTAATTGTTTTGCATATGCATTTTGTTTTCTGCAATTATAATGTTCATAATATCCTTTTTTGACGGTCCAGCCTACAGAATAAATCCAAACCTCTTAACAAAGACAAGAATTTTTAAAATTGGGTATTTCATTTCATACTAATGACTCAGTGGCCTGGACTATTTCCTAATTACTCCACACATACACACAGTATTGAAGTTCTGTGGTTTTCTCACTCACACTTTCTCATTTAAACTTTTCTTCCCTGGCTCTTAAATTCATACCTACAACCCAGTTATACGTTCTTTCCAAGGACTTATTGACACATCTAAATTATAGACTTTATAATTTATAAATAAATAATAAATCCTCTTTCAACATCTTTGTACTAACATATTTACAATTACACATTTTTACTCTCTTTAATATTTTTATTTAAAAACATAACATAGACAATGAAAGATATATGTCCAAAATGTCTATATTTTTAATCATAATTTCGATCACTTCTAGTTTTCAACACATCCTCATCCAAACATTTGAGAGTATTTATTTTAATTCTATTTGTTTGTTTGTTTTAAAATGTAATCTTTAATCAAATTGAATTTGTTGAATAGTGTGAGATAATTATTTAAATTAATTCATTTTCTCAAATTTAAAGCCCATGTTTCCAATATTGTTTAATAACTATTACCTTTTCTTCCAATTAATTTGGGATTTCTACTTTATTGATTGTCAAATTCTTTTATATTTTAAAATCTCTTTGGGGAGAGGTTGTCTGTTCAATTTTTCCGTTTGCCCATGTTATCAAGGATTTTTTTTAAATCATGTGTTTGAACCCCAAATTACCATGAAGTTGAAATTCAAATGACTTTGAACAGCTAATAACATTAAGTTTCATCTTCTTTAAAATGGAATATTTATGATTAAATATTACTGTGAGGAGGAAATGTTAAGTTTATATTATGTCCACCACCAGAATCAGAAAATGATAATCCCTTACTGTTTATCCACTATATTTTTTGGCTGCCCATCTCTTGTTTGAAACCCAAGAACCCAGAGAACAAGAACCCAGCATTTTAGTCTTATTTTTTCTTGAGTATCTAATATGCACATAGTGAGTGTCATAGCACTTAGTGGTAAGTAAATATCTGTTAAATAAATAATATTTAATAAGCAAGATTTTGTTAAATAAATGTAAATATCCTCTTTGCAGTATTTATTCCACATTATGAAAGATAAATATATTTTTTAGTGTATCAAAAGAGTTCAAAATATACTGAAAATTACGCTTTGTTAAATTTAGATAACAGTGATTAATAATATCTAGGAAATTATAAGACAACTTTATATATAAAACCTGACCTTAATCATGTAATCTTGCTCTTAAATATCTTAGCTCTTAGGTACTATATTAAAACTTTGGGCATATACTTATATTCTATGTCAAATAATTATCAAAATAAATAACAGGAAAGGTTTGGTTTTCCCATATTCATATACTATTACAAATACAAGTGTGATGCATTTGCATTAAAGTGTAAATGTTATCATTCACACATATCCAACATTTTCTAACCTGACTTTTTCCTATTGATAATTTTGCATTCCGCAGTTTCATTATTTTTTAAATGAGGTGCTTACTGCTTTATCATCATAAATTTTCCTATCTAAAATACTTTTATTCTTAAAACTCCATCTTCATATTTCAGTGTCAATAGTCCTTAGTCTTTATAGATCAATGCTAGTATATATTGATCTCAGTTTTCAGAACCTACGTTTCCACTTAGAGAAATAGTAAATTGTTAAAGGAGGAGTGATGTCATTGATTTCATCATTGTTTCTGCCTTGTAATGTCAGCAACTTAACTTGCTTCAGCATAAATGAATCTTAATCATTATATTCAAAGACAATTCCTTGACTCTCCCACCCCCAAAGCATTCTTGGGTTCACTGCATATTTTTTAATAGTGTTAGTTTTTTTTCCTATATCCACTTGGGTAAAAACCTGTAGTTAATATGCAGAGCATCTCAGTTTGTAATCAGTACTTCTGAAAGGTTGTTACCAATTTTCTCTAAGGACCCTACAAATCCTGAATCAGGAGGAAATGCCATGCCAATCTAATTATTCCTTGCCCTCAGCCTCACATCCATAACAAAATTGTATACCTACTCTCGGTGCAATCACCAATAGTTTACTAAAAAAATATATGATTTTGTTTATGCTATTTGTGGGGGCGGAGCCCCAGAAAGAAGTTTCCAGGCTCTCGGCCTCACATAGAAAGGTGTTGGCTCAGGTAGTAAATGGCCAACTGTGATTGCATGGCCATCAGCTGTGGCTAGTTGGCCGTCAGCTGTAACCAGTGAGCCATTGGCCACAATATAACTGCTGTGGCTATGCTAGGAGAGGGAGAGGAGAGAGAGAAGAAAGATGGCGGTTTGAAGAAAGAGAAGAGAAGAACGGGGGCTAGCAAGAAGATGGCGGCTGGGCTGGCAAGCGTGGATGGCGGTTTGCGGACAGTGTGAATCCGGCCTCCAGTGAGAGTATAGTGCCGCCAGAGAGAATATAGTGGTATGACTCCCCTACCTATGGCTCCGTGGGTGTTCCTTTTCGGCCTCACCATGTCCTGCGTTCTTGTATGGGGAGTGGGAGCAGAGACCCCGCAGGCCTCCCTGCATGACACTATTACAATGGCATATACACATATATGTATATACATAACCACAAATTATATATCTATATCTATCTATATCTATATCTATATCTATACATTCTGCATACACACATATTGATATATAACACTTAAAATATTTGTACTATATAAGTTCTATTAACTTGTTTAGCAATACATGTTGCTTGAGGATATCCTGCCTTTCATTAAGCAGCCCTTCTGGGGCAATCTATCCTTAGATTTTTCCTTTAAAGAGTTGCAAGACTGATAACTCTGTAGTAAGTGCAAAATGCTTCATAGTATTTAAAATACTATCACAGGGAAGTACAACTTGTTCAAAGTTCTTTGTGTCCTATTTAAGTCATTAATTAGCTTCTTTTATAAAGAAACATTAAAACCAGAGGGGAAGGGTAGAAATACATTGACAGGGAAAATTTCTAAACTCTTAGGAATTTAGGGTTCATTCTGTTTATACATGGGTGTTATAAAAGCATAGAGCTACCTTACAAAAAGTGCTTCATGACTGACTATTGGGGTTCAAAGAATGTAAAATAATAAAACACGCAGAAGTTTTAAGTGACTAATAAATTTGAGCCCAACACATTGTGTTATGTAGGTTAAATCTGAAAGGAAAAAAATAGAAAAAAGTGTTCCCAGGTTTGGATAAATTTGTAACATTCTCTGTCTCAAAAACAAACAAACAAAAAAACCCACATAAGTTCCATACTGTAGATTATTTAATACGTTATTTATTCCTATTTGTGTTACACTGCTTTGTGGTATCTTATTCTAGTCTTTTGTAAGTATAGGTAGAAAATGTCTTATAAATTTTCTTATACAAGCTGATGGCATTCTCATGCTGTGGGGACAGAGACAGGAGTGCAGTTTCCATGCTCTCGGCCTCACGTGGAAAGGTGCTGGCTTAGGTAGGAAATGGTCATCAACTGTGATTGGATGGCCATCAGCTGTGGCTTGTTGGCCGTCAGCTGTAACCAGTGAGCCATTGGCCACTAAAATAACTGCTGTGGCTACGCTAGCAGCAAATGGGGGCTAGCAAGAAGATGGTGGCTGAGCCTGTAAACGGCGCAGTGAGGGTTGCGAACAGTGTGGCTCCTGCCTTCTGTGTCTCCAACCCAGCTGCCAGAGAGACTATAGTGGTGTGACTCCCCTACCTATGGCTCCGTGGGTGTTCCTGTTTGGCGTCACCATGTCCTGTGTTCTTATGTGGGGAGCGGAGCTGAGACCCTGCAGGCCGCCCCACAGGACACATGCTATATTTAATATTTTGCAAAAATAAAAAGATAAATAATTATGATAAATCTTAAATACTTTATACAGAAGAAAAACACACTTGAAAGACAAAAAGACAGAGTATTAGTTAGGAAAGGCCAACAGGTTAACTCAGTTCACAACTGAAACAGTGCAAGCAACCAGTCATTATACCACAACTAAAGAAAACAAAACACATCATCAAGCTAGAGGGGAAAAGGGGATTGAAAACCAATCATGCTTGGCATTAATGGTTTCCGTGCTCTCAAAGAATATAAATCTTTCAAGCTGAAAATAAAAAAGATGCAATTATAAGTAAATAAATATTTAGATGTAAAGTTGGCATTCTTTTTGTTGTTGTTAAACATTTAGCTTGTTATTTAACAAAACACGCATTTTTAAATCATTAAATATAATTATTGTATCACTAGAATTATTTTATAATAACTTAATGCTCTTCCAAATGACAAAGAAACTTGCTTTGGATATAATAAAACCTTCAACTACATTGGATTTTATGAATTATGTGTTTATGTATTGATGTCTATTAGAAAATGAATTCACTTAAGATTCAGCACTTGATTATTTCAAAATAGACTTCAGAAAACGTTCTAGATAGAGGAACTATCAGCTTAGAGTGGATGTTTCTTTCATCCTTTTTCACTGTGGGTAAAATAATTTTAATGTGTCAGTTTGAACTGATGAAACAAATTAGTAGAATTACTTCACAGAAACGGGTTTAGCAAAATTTTACTTTTTATTTTCTATTGGAAATATAGAAGAGAAAAATTCCCAATTCTTTTTGGTTATGTTAATATTTTTATTTAAAAATTAGTATGTGACCTTTATACAAATAAAACATGAATTCTATATTCATATATATGTATACATTCATGTATGCATTCATACATTCATACATCATGATCTCAACCACCAGCAGTTCTTTCTGGAAAGTCCATGTGGAAAAGGCACTGTAAATGATTTCTGGCTTACAGACAGAAAAAAAAAAAAAAGAAGAAGGAGAAAAAAAGATGGAGGCCCTCAGTTTGACAGCCCCAAAGAAACTGAATGATGCCAATGACCTGGGAAACATGGAAACAGATCCTTCTTCACAAGCGGAATTTCCTTGGCTGACACCTGGTTTTCAGCCTTGTGGTGGCTCAAGCTAAACTCTCCCTGGATTCATGATCCACAGAAACTCTGTAATAAGAAATATATGTTATTTTACGATACTAAGTTTGTGGTATGATTGTTATACAGCAGTACGCCATCATTACCTAATGGTGAGAGCAAATGGGATAACTAAATGCAGAAAGTGAATGGACTCTTCTGAGGGAGATCACAAGACAACTATCGTGGTTTTTGTTCCTTTTGAGCAGTGGAAAGCAGAGAAATTCATAAATTGATTTTCCTCCCTCCCTCCCTCCCTCCCTCCCTCTTTCCCTCCCTCCCTCCCTCTTTCCCTCCCTCCCTCCGTTCCCTTCCTTCCTTTTTATGCTTTCTTTCATTTTTTCCCGTCTCTATGTTTTTAATACAAAATAACTGATTTACTCTAATGGTTTTAATGATCATATCACCAAATCTACATCTTAAATTTTGATATTTCTCCCAGGAGCTTTGCTTTCTATCTAGGTTTTCAACAAGGAGACTGTTTATGGCAAATGCTATTAAACAATTTTATTTCCCCACGACTACTAATTTTGAAAGAAAAGTTTTAAAAGTTTAAAACTAGGATGTACAGGGAACCCCCGTATAACATGGCACTTCTACAACATGGTTTCGCTCTAACATGGTTCAAGAATTGGGGGAACCCCTCATACAACACGGCATCCTAGAACACGGTTTCTCTCTAACACGGTTTGAGAATTAGAGAAATCCCCGAGCAACACAGAGCGTAATAAAAGCTTTTAAGCAAAAGACATCTCATTTGAAATTTTTCATTCAAGCATGGATGTCGTATCAGATTTGACTGCACATTTTCCTAAATGAAGATCCTTCCACTGAAAGAAGCACAAAGTTTAAGAGAGAACTTCACAAGTGCTTAGCACCATGTAACGAAATTTATAAAGATCTCTCAGCCAAAAGCAAGCAATCTAAAATAACAGATTTACTTTTGCAAAAAATACAGAATAGAAGTCAAGACAATGCTGAAGAAAGTTCAGAGGATGAAATACCTTGTCAAAAAGAAAATGCTCTCGGTTAATGGTTCTTAGTAGTGATGAGGAAGAAAACGTTATTTAATACATATTAATATGTTATGCTTTTGGTGAAAATTGCTTTAATAAAGATATTTCTCATAATTATAAAAATATAATAGTATATATTTTTTTAATTTGTTGACCGTAATCCCCTTTTTTTGTACTAGTTGTTTGTTTCATATAACACAGATTCGCATAAGACAGCATTTTTAGGAACCTAATAACCATGTTACATGGGGTTGCCTGTATTTAAAACCTATATTAAAACTCAGGCACCACATTCAGGGTGTGTTACATTAATTTTCAAAATGATTGCTTTGTGATAGGTGCAGGTTTGAAAGGGCTTGTCAGTTTAACTGAAATATGGGAAAACAAAAACAACATGTATTTAGCTGAGAATGTGTTCATAAGCTTTACTGGAAAAGTATTTAGCAGTTTTAGATACATATAGTTTTAATATTAATTAATATTAATTTAATTACATAATTCTGTATTTTTATTATCCTAAATATTCAGAATTGTGACACAAATAATTATTTCAATAAAAGATTCCTATTGAAATGTACTATTTCAACAAGTGAAGAGATTCCATGTATAATCAAAACAATAAATATCTTATTTAATAGTTATAGTCCAAGGACTATGTTGTTCTAAAATCAGAGTTTTTCTCTGAATGAAACTTGTTAATTTTAATCCAGCATTAGAAACATAATTTTGAAAGATTTAGTATTACAGAGTGAAAACTGTGTATAAAACATTAAAATTCTCAAACTATGCAACTAATTTACTTATTTATTTTGATACATTATAATGAAAGAAAGCCAATCTGGTTTATATATTCAACAGGTGAAAGTGTAATTACTGTACATGTTAACGTTAGTTCTTCTGAATACAGCCTGAGAAAAATGGTTTACAACTATATCTTTTATCTACTTATTACAAAAATGTGTTGTGAATATTTTTGAATGTTTGTTGTTATGGAAGTGTATTGAGGGGGGAAAAAAGTGAAACTAAGGCTCAGAGATCGTATTATATCAATTCTGTAGTTCAGAATGAACTGATAGATGTCTGCCATTAAGTAATATAGAACCACTAAAGCTAACATTTGTCTCAGTCACAAGGTAAAAAGGATAGAAGTGTAACACATAAACTACAGTAAGCTATAACTCTTTTTAAGAAAGTGTTGCTATGAAAGCATTGACAAAAACGGAACCACAGAAAGGCATTCATGGGTAAATTGGGATATATTGTCAACTATGTAGTTCTGACCCTGGTTGATTTCACATTTTCAATGCCTATCCATAAACAGTTTTGACTGATAGCTTAACTGATTTCTTCAGTCATCATGATATCCTTACTATACCTCCCATATCTGAAGATTGTCTTTCACAGTCTTATTGGTGATGATGTCATGAAGTTTTCACTATTATCCTATTCATCGTTTTTGTTCTAAACCAAATATTGATATAAACTGAAATTGAGACTTTATATTACGCACAGCATTTTGTTCCACTGGTTCATTTTCCAATTCTACAATCAATGTACAGACAGATGGCTTTCAAATAGAGGAAATGTCTTTTTCATCATTGTTATGTCATGGTGCTTATCAAAGTTCCTTGTATAATTCGAATAAAATGTACAAATTAATCAAGATACCGAATGATTGGCCCCCATTAAGGTAATCATTTAGCATGGATGGAAATGATTTCTGCTTTCTTCCTTGTCTATAGTAGCCAACTTTAAGGAAACTGAAATATCTTTTCCACATTTATTCTCTAAACAAGAATAAGAGGGCCCATATTGTAGTAAGTAATCACCATTGCAGGTGGTTGTACTGGCTGAAATTATAAATATTTTTCAAATACTGTTATGCTTTAGATGGCTTATTGAAAAAAAGTTGTGTGTTTGGAGAATATACATTATGTGTGAGTTTGCTATTGAAATACCAAACAGCCTATATTAAATCTATTGCAGACAATGGATATTTCTGTTGATGTTGCTGTAACCTGTATTTTGTAAATGGTATAGATTCTAATCTATGAATTAATATAAGAATACTAATTTCTTTCTAAACTCTATAGTTAGCATGATTGTTATGAAATTCACGTCTCATAAATGTCTAATCACTATGTTGTACACCTGAAATTAATATATTGTATGTCAACTGTAATTGAAAAAAAAATTATAATTCATTTAAAATACTAGAAAAAAAAATTCACTGCTAGATTTCTATCACACTACCAAAATATCAACAATGGCCATGACAGGCAACTAATGACATTGAAAGAGGATTAGACTTGAAGACAGGTAATCTGAGTCCACCTCAGCTCTGCTGGCACTAGTTTAATGTAATTTTCAAGTTAACTCCTTTGGGTCTCAGTAAATTGATCTAGAGAATGTCAATTGTCATGCAACTTCTCTCTCCTCTACCTGTAGGATTCCTGTGAATTTTAAATTAGACAATGCATGTGAAAACATTTAGAATAATATATAATAGAAACTAAAAAATTACTGAATCTTGAATTATTAATATTTTTCTTTATTTATTCTTAACACATATAAATACTGGTAGTGGGTATACTTGCTGTTATACTGCAAATAAAGATTGACCATTCCCAAACTCCTATCTGTCCCTGAGTTCTAGACCTACGTACTATGTATTCAACCATATATATATATACATATATATATATATATATATATATATATATATATATATATATATATCTTTAACCTTAGTGTCACAGAGGCATTTCAAACTCAATATACCTGAACTGTATCGACCTCATATTTCCTTCCTTCTATTGGACCTGTACTACATCCCCAAATCAGATCCTCCATTTGCAATCTCCCCTATAACTGGTGACACCATCTACTCATTTACTTGAGCCAGATATTCATCTTTGATGGATCCTTTCCCATCACCTCTCACATCTATCATATTGCTATTTTCTTAAGTCAGTTTGCCTTAATTATTTCCATACTCTCTTGATTAACTAACTTGCCTCTAATCTCCCTTTATGTTTTCTATACATTTGCAACCAGAGTAATCTTTCTTAACTTTACATCTGATCATATATCTCCCCTGAACAATTTCTTCATGTTTCCCCATTGTCTTCAAGATAAAATATAAATGTATTATAGATATGTACATTTGAAACATATATAATTTTACTAATCAGTGCCACCCAAATAAATGTAATTAAAAAAAGAAAATGCAACAACCAAAACTAAGAACTGATACATAAATATAAATGGCTCAGCACAATATGAAAGAAACGTTCATGATGTTGAAACTTTCCCGTTTTCACAGCTTTGTTGTATTTTAGTCACACAAATAATGGAAGTGCCTAGATTTATTTTAGTCTTCTAGGTCTATCGTACATGTTTTGCTGTAAATTAAATATTCTTTATCTTGCTTATTGTTTCCTATCTTTGAAGATTTTATTAAGACAGAGCTCAGGTTATATTCTTTGGAAAACAAATGCTTATTCTTTCCACTTCTCCACTTGACTAACCTTTGTTTGATTAGGTATCTTTCCTATATGTTACCACAGCACTTCTATATATCTCTTCTATCTATCAATCTATCTATCTATCATCTATCTATCTATCTATCTATCTATCTATCTATCTATCTATCTGTCTTTAACTCTTATCTGTCTATATTGCAATCATTGATCTCCAGCATTAATCTTAATCTGTAAGGTCTTTGATTGCATAGAGCCACATCTTACTTATATTCACATGTATTGTTGAATGAATAAATGCATGAATGAATGTTTCAAAAAGCAATGCAGTAAATATCTGAATTTCAATCAGACCTATAAAGTAATTCAAGGGGTGAGCAACTAGAATACAGTGCTAATTTTAACACAAAATATGTTATAAGCACATTTTATTGAATCAAACTATTTATACACGCAAACAAAGAAAGGGTACTCTTGTATGGAGGGACAATAAAGAGCAATTTTTAAATATCTGTCTGCAGATAATTAAGAAATAGGTGCAAAACTGGTAGAGAGGACCTTAACAATAATCCACCTGATCTGCCTTTGAACTTAATCTGCACTTCTATGTTAATAGGCAACTCATAATTAGCATAAACATAAAATGCTAGATTTTGTCTCAAAACAAACATGTTCATTTTAAAATTTCTCCCAACTCAGGTATTGGCACCATGATTCATTTAATTGCTCAGCTAAACATGCTAGCAATTTTTTCTGTACCTAGATTTCCTTTAATCCCCCTATACAATTTCAATAAATAATTATGGATCATGATATGTATGATTTATCAAGCTGTGGCTGGAGATAGACACAAGATAAAATGACAATTCTAATTTCAGGTTGCTGGGTGCAGATAGTGTAGTAAGGACTACACCAGAGGAAGGTGCCAAGTGCCGTGGAGTGTAGAGGAAATGGAAGATTTTACATGATCAGATCCATCTGTAAATTGCTTTAGAAGGAATACAAGCTACAGAATGTAAAATTAGTGAGGAGCTAATCGTAACTGTTCAAACATGAGAGTAAAATATTTAAACTAAGGAGGAAAGTCCTTTTTAATAAGTGTGATTTAATGTCAAACTGGGAATTAGTCAACGCTAACAAGACATGTAATAGTGAAACAGAATACCAGTGTTCTGGAAGGTCTTGGTCAACTGTGCTGGACAACTCAAGTATTCTGATATTTGGAACAACCTAAAATAAACAAAATGTTCTGAGCTTTTTAGGGGGCCCAGGGATTACTATTGGAGCCTCATCTCTTCATGTCTCAGCAATTAAAGAGACTTGTAGAAGGTGTTATGAAAAAAAGAAAAATGCTTAACAGTGAACAGTGATGATTTAGGCCTCGAGGTTTTAAAAAAATTGACTAAATTTATAGAAAGAACAGAGGTTATCAATTTATATATCTTCTATATACTTACTGGGTCATATATAGGGGATGTTTGAACTTGCAGTGTGTCATGCGGGGTGGCATGTGGGGTCTCAGCTCCCACACCCCACATAAGAATGCAGGACATGGTGAGGCCAAAAAGGAACACCCACGGAACCATAGGTAGGGGAGTCATACCACTATATTCCCGCTGGCGGCTGTGTTGGAGACACGGGAAGCAGGAGCCACACGATGCACAACCTGTCACCCACTTCTCTCTGCCAACCAGTCTCACTTGCTAGCTGCAATACACCTCTGTTGCCAGCTCAGTCACCATCTTCTTGCTAGCCCCCATTTTCTGCTAGCGTAGCCACAGCAGTTATATTAGTGGCCAATGGCTCACTAGTTACAGCTGACGGCCAACTAGCCACAGCTGGTGGCCATCCAATCACAGTTCATGGCCATTTACTACCTAAGCCAGGACCTTTCCATTTGAAGGTGAGAGCCTGGAAACTGCACTCCTGGCTCTGTCCTCACACAGTGAATACACCGTAAAGATTTAAGAGGACAGGTATTCAAGCAAGTGAGAACTTTATGTTGTAGTCTATGCTATTTCAGGAAGGATTACTATATTACGTAAAAAGTAAGATTCCAAATTCAGAGAATATGAGCACAGAGAAAATATTTAACTGGTCAACTTTACAAAACACATTGAGTTTTTTAATATGAATTTTGGCATAATGCATTCTAACTTCTTCCAGTGCATTGGATACTTCATTTTAAAGTATTTTATGATGTATTACAGCAATACATTCTTGCCAATTAACTGAGATTTCTGGTTGACAGAACGTCAGCTGATACACACAGTTCTTTGAATATGTATTTGATAAGATGAGGCCAGCAGTTGCTACAAAATGGAGTTATTTAGGTCTATAAACATTGGCAGTTTTCAGAAATTATATCATTGATAATGGAACAGATTTTGCCCATACTATTATTATTCATAGACTTTAATTTCATAAATGGAAAACTAGTTGATAAAAGCATCAATGCTGACTGATGAAAGGTATTTCTACTCTAAACATTATGATTTCGCTGTTTTTCAACTATATGTTCTTGATTATCTCAACTATAGAATAAGACACAACGTATTTTACTGTCATTTCCTTACTGAGACTAATTTACCATTTGTCATCACTTCATAAAAAGATATAACCAGCAAATCAACCTAATCACTCACTAAGGAAATTTGCATCATGGCAACAGAGAGAAATGTCTTTCATTCCAATGGTACAAAAAGCAAGATAATTGTCGCAAAACATACATAATGCAAGGAAAATGTACTCAAAATATTATTGGAAAAGACCCAGATTATATCTTTGAGTTGCTGCCAAATTGATTTTTTGCTATTTAATATTATTTCTCTGTCATAATAACTCCTTTTATCATTATCAACGTGATCAGCTCTGTAGTTGATTTGATTTAATCACTAAGCAACACAAAGAGACAGATTGATGGTTTATTTTATAGCCAGTGTATTATATCATTTCAACATCGCTCTTATTGTCCAAAGTTCTGCTCAGGGTGCTCAGGGTAGAATTAACACCAAGAGATAGGATGGTAGGTTTTTAGTGAATAGTTTTAGTACCGTAGAACATTTTATCTATTTATTTTACATTGTGAGATGTACAACATCAAAGTCAACATGACTTGGATTTTGGAATCAGATTGCTCTGCATACAAATCTTGATTCCATCACAAGTTACAAGCTTTTCGAATCTTGGTGTCTTCATCTGTAAAATGGAGTTGACAATTCCCTTCGTCAGAGATATTTTTAGGGTAAAGTGAAATAATACGTGAAAGGTGTTGTTTGCTAAAATGAGTACCCCAGCAGCACTGTGATTAAGAATCTTGCCACGGGGGTATGAAAGACAGTTTGGGGAATATAATCAATACTCTTTTAAAGATTTTGTAGGGTATGTGATGAAAGCTTGTCTTATTAGGGAAAACACTTCATGGATGGTGTGGATGCCTGACCACTGCGCTGTACACCTGAAGCTGAAGCTGAATAATAATGAATGTCAACAATAATTTAATATATATATATAGTCACAGCATAAGGAATATAGTCAGTGGAACTGTAACAGCTATATACGATGTCAGAGGGGTAGTAGGTTGGGGGTGGTGGGTTATCACTTTTTGAGGGGTATAAACGTCTATTACATTGTTTTGTACACCTGAAACTAATAATAATAATAATAATAATAATAATAATAATAATAAAACCCTACCTGCTCCTTAGTCACACAGACTCCACTCTGCCACAAGTTGTGTGCTTTCCCCAAATCAATTGATTCCATTAATCGTTTCTTCACATGTAAAATGGAAATTATTCCTTCAATGTGTATTGAGCACTCATAGTGCCCTCATGGACTTTATAACAGTAGGGCAATAAGAGTAGGGTTATTTAGAATATTAAAAGGAATAATGCATATAACTATACTTCATAGTCACTAATGATTATTCTGTACAATTTTGACTGTTGTCATTACACATGTGAGAAACCTTAAAAATGTGAGGATTTAAAGAGATAAAAGTACTGGAATGGGAATTAGTGCAAGAAGATGCCTTAGAGAGAGAGAAATAGAAGACAGAGACTGGAGTGGGTAAGGGGCGAATAGGATAGGTGATGTCTCTAACCAGTTTTCCTAGAAAGAGAGTCTGTATAAAAAAAAGTAGTGGAGGGAAAAGGATTGAAAAAAAAGCTTGATTGCACTTTTAAACAGGTCATTGAGGAGTTTATGCTTTATTCTTCGGGCAGCAGGGATTCATGATGTCTTCTGAAGTGAGTAATATTATTATGTGAACAATAGGGTGAGTGGCCAATTAGATTTCATCTCCCCTCTCTTTATAGGATATGAAATTCTTTAGACCCCATTCAAAGTCAAATGATTTTAGGGGATGCACATTTTAAAATATAATGAATTAGTCTTATCACCATATTATATATTACAGCTTTGTCATCTTCTGATATATCTCTCTTAGAAAAAAAAACAAAAAGCCTTGAGCAAAGTTAGACCCTTCCGCATAGTAAACTGTTGTTTACTTCTCCCTGCCTGTTTTATATTATCCGAAAATATAAAGCTGAAACTTCAAAGTCATTAGGAATAGAGTTTGTCCTACACTTGAATATCCTTCATATGAAGTACACTCCAGAGGAAGAATTTAATGATTATAGTTACAGACTCATGGTCTCAACACCCCTGAAATTCTGGCGTGAAGGTCATTCTACAAGGAGTTACGAGAAACAGAGGCACACATCTTCGCTCAGATTCAGAGTAAGCTTCTCAGTAGGTTGCTTCCAGAGGTGAATCTGATCCTTAGACTTGTTTCCTTCTCAGGCAAACATCTCTAGCTTTATTTTGAATTTAGTGCTGTTGCAAACATCAAAAGAAGGAAATTTTGATATAAACAACTTCTGCTTCCAAGAGGAAATATACCACAGTTGTTATCTTGAGTTATAAACTGGATTTCTAGTTTCAACCTAGCAAGTAATTTGGAAATTTGAATGCTCTCACCTCCTTTAAAGGAATAAATTACGTCATTTCTCTCCAGAGTAAGTGTAAAAACAGCACACTCACTGCTTATACAGAGGGATGGGATTAATGCCTGTGTTCAAAACAAAATGTGCTCTTCCAAGCTTCACTGAAGATACAGTTATTATATTCTTGCATTTTATACTTTCTTCTCTTTGTACGTAGAAGCAATTAGTTGCTCTGTGGTATATTTTTTAAACTTTCTAATAATAACGTGTTTAACTCATCATCTAACTCAGTTAAGTAGGAGTATTCCCTTAGTGAAAAGAGACTGAAAAGAAATATGAGCATACTGGGAGAAAAAGAATAGCAGACAAAATTTATCAAGAGAGACTACGTGTGGGGACAGAGCCAGGAGTGCAGTTTCCAGGCTCTTGCCCTCACGTGGAAATGTGCTGGCTCAGGTAGTAAATGGCCATCAACTGTGATTGGATGGCCATCAGCTGTGGCTTGTTGCCATCAGCTGTAACCAGTGAGCCATTGGCCACTAATATAACTGCCGTGGCTACACTAGCAAAACATGGGGGCTAGCAAGAAGATGGTGGCTGAGCCTGCAAGCAGAGCAGTGAGGGTTGTGAACAGTGTGACTCCTGCTTCCTGGGTCTCCAACCCAGCTGCAAAGGAGAATATAGTGGTATGACTCCCCTACCTATGGCTCCGTGGGTGTTCCTTTTTGGCCTCACCATGTCCTGTGTTCTTATGTGGGGAGCACGACCAGAGACCCTGCATGACACTACTCTTTACTGGAAAAATTAGAACACTATCCCAAGGCAGGCTCTGAATGACCTGAGGCCATAAGAGCGAATACATCAAGGTAAATAGATCTTCCTAAACTCTACTAATGTCTGTAACACTAGTAAATTTTCAGTTGTACTGTCTAATTCTGACTAGAAATCTTTGGATTTGTAAAAAATATCACTCAAGCTCACAGTAAAGCAATTATTATTATGTTGTCACACAGCTGTCTGTCCCCTCATACCTACCCCTAAAGAAAGGAGAGTCTGTGAGACTGATCCTTTCAGGGACTTTGCTTCACCTTTGTGCTTACACCTTATGTCTCCCTGTTTGGCCCCAAAGAATGGCTGGTTAGTCAATGACGGGTAGGATTCCTCAAGGAAGGAACCACTTAAGACAGGGACAGTCACATAGGGGCCATCTGGAGAACTCACAGACTTGATAGAGGCTGGTATAGACCCCCACGTTCCCCCAGCTAAGGAGAGCTTCTGCCTCTGTGGCTATATTTCTTCTCACAACCTGCTTGCGAAGAGATTCAATGATGTGATAATATCAGTTCTCCATGTAGTCATATCAGTAAGTTTCAGCATATAGGTTTTGTCCCTTGGGGTGGTACTTATAACAATTACTAAGACATCCTGGGGATTTTGGATCCGGCTGTCTGCAGGCAAGGGTGATTGGTTTGAATCAGTTTCCAAGTATAATGTATGAAATTCACAGATCTTGAGATTAACAAGCTTTACTTCCTCATTTGTTAACCAATAAAAGCTATGCGTTGGCCCAATTTGGGGTTCTCAGTCCTTGAGACTTGAGTCCCTTGGCCCCGCTTGCACTCTATTCTTGGCTACTGTCTTAACCCTGTGCCGCCCTTCTCACTTCCCACAGCTCTTGTCGTGCAGGATGCGATATTATTAGATGCATAAACTCCTAAAAAAGTGATTCTTTCCTTCAGTAATGAACAATTATCCTGTAACACTAACTCATATTTACATTTTAGCCTATGTCATTGCAGTTAGTCTCACAGAACTAGCTGGCCATGCAGGTGATAAGCATGGGAGAAAATTTAACAAGGAAAGTAATTCCAGTTTATTTCCAAAATATCATCTTGGTGATTTAGAAGGATATAAGAATCCACACGTTAAAGCAGGAAATAGCTAAAACTCTAATTTTTCCCCCACAATGGTAAGTAAACTTTTTAATTAAAAAAAGAAACCTTGACTGAGTCAATACAAAAATAAGAATCCTGACTCTCAAGAATGTATAATAGTTTTTAAAAGTGTTATGTGATATTGCAGAACATATGTGTATTTGGAGATCTGATGGAAACTCTGTGCAGAGCTTCCCTGCAGTGAATAGATACAGCTAATGGAAATCTTTACATTTTGGTCCCCAAAACGCTATGTACATTTGTACAGATGTACTGTGTACAAATGCACTATGTACATTTGTAGTTCTTTTTACTTACATCTATTTGTTTTATAATCACTATGTAGTACCAAACCAACTATCACTGAATATTATTAATATGAGTCTATTTAGTAAATAATTTAGCATTTTGCACATCCATGTATTTACTATAATCCTATTCTTCCTACTTACTGTATTATTAAAATTAAAAAAATATGTAATCCGGGATTTCCTGCACAGACTTCAACAACAGGGGTACATTGCTAATGAAGTACAAATGAGCTTACACATTTGTTTTCAGAGCCATTACTTGTTGGCCTTTAAGCCCATAATTATTTCCTTTAGCTTCTGAGCATTGCATGGTAACATGCAGGATGTTTGTTAACACATGGAAGCATGTGCTTTTCCCAAGTCTGGAGTGTGTTTATTAATGAATTAATGAACTAGATTTAAATTTCAATGGAATAATCCCTGTGTACTTTACCAAATTTAACCTTCAAGAAATTCAGTTTCCATCTACAGTATAAGATGGAGAAATTGGTACTAATCTCTGAGTATTTAAATGAGATAACTATTTTAAAAAATCTGTCATATTGCCTGCTAAATATTAAATTACTTTTGCATCTGTATCATTACAGGAATTCCTTTATTAGTACATAGGAAAACATGTCTAGCCCTCGTAGATTGTGTCCACCAAAGTTTACCCATTGATCTAGTTTTATCTTTAGTCATTTATAAAATATTCTATCTCTATAGGCTTATATAAATGCAGATTATATTTTATTTCAGGAGTATAAATTCACATATTACTGAATACCTTATTAATAGAAAATAAAAAATTTCTGTAGCCAATAAAATAATTTTAATTAAATTAAATTTCTTTTTAGTCAACTGAGAATACAATTCTAAGCTCCCAATTTTAAAATATCTACCTATTAGTTGTTGTTTTTTTAAAGGATCTCTACTCATTTCTTTGGATGATGTGGTGTTCAAAGCTCATATAATAGGTTCCAATTAAGCAAAATAACATTAAGATTACTTCTTATTTATTTTGTCTAATAACTTATCTTGGGAGGCATTTGGCATAGAGACTAAGAACATAACTTCTGGATCCAGACTTCCTGGTTTGATATTGTCATGGCCAATGACTAGTTTGATGTTCTTGAGTAGTTACTTCAAGTCCACCATCCTTGATTTTGATTGTGTAAAATAAAGATATTAATAGGACCTATGTCATGAAATTATTTGGAAATTCAATGAGTCAAAATGTGTCATGGCAGTAAGCAAAATATAAGTTTTAGCTACTGTCATTATATTGCTTCAGTCTCTATAAGTGGAATGTAAGCCTTTTTTGAGAAGATTCTTTTGAGAAGCCCTTGACATGTAAATTTATTCTGTCCACTTCTAGCCCCCAATAAGGAAAAATTTTATATCTTAAAGCAAACTGCTACTTTTAAAAAACATAACCAAATAGTTACAGCTCTTTATAAAAGGCTATTCAAGGCCATATGTTGAATTTTTTTTTTTTTTGAAATATTGATCCAATAATTTTTTTATTCAATGAATACAAGTTAATAGATTTGGAATTTTGTTTATTAAAACAATTATCTGGCTACCAATTGTATCTTTTAATGGATTAAGTTAAATAGTGCAAGGCTTCTGGCTTCTATCTTGGATGGAAAAGCTGGAAAAAGTGTCACATCTTTTCTAACAATAAGAACAAATCAGATAATATACTAAATCATGAATCCAGAGAGCTGGAGTCACAGAACAACCAACTAGAGTGGAACTGAAAGAAAGGAAACCATTTCAAAGGAGTTAGGGGATATTAGCATTGGCTAGTCTGTGGCAATAGGAGAAAGACAAAGTCTCCACACAAGTAGATAAGAATTCAGCAATTTTAAAAACTGAATTACTAAAGGCCAAGTGTAAAATAGCATGTGGATCCAGAATCTCAGAATGTTGCAGACAGGGGTGGGGGGTAGTTTACATATACTCACAAGCTCTTTCCTGTGGAACACTAGTTCCTCACAAAGATGACACTGGATGAAGCAGTATAAGAGACAATGTTTTCCTTTGTCAGGCAAGACTGGATGAGGGGAAGGACCACTGCTACCCTGTTAGGGACCACCTCCATTAAAGAACAAATACTAAGTTATGATAAAAGGGAGGGGCAACAAATGCTTTCGCCCAAGAGCACGTTTGAAGACCCACAGCATCTGGAAGAAAAACAAAGGAAAAAGATGCTCTACTTTTGAAGAAGGGGCAGGGAATTTTCCTGGGCCCAGACCATTGGGGATCTGCTGTTGCTTTTGGCCTGGGACCAATCCAAAAAGTGCTCATTCCATTGTAGCCATTGTTTGACATCAAAAAGATCCAGAAATATTTAGTCTCTGAGCAATTTCCTTTTCCAACATTAGACCACTAAGCATAGAGGAGGGCTGTGCCTTTCTTACTCCTATGGATCTCTTTATCCCCAAAACCGATTCACTAGTTTATGAGTGTAGATGTCAGCAATACAGTAAGTATTCACTTAATGTCATTGATGGGTTCTCTAATTTTAAGCTAAATGATGTATAACAAAACCAATTTTACCACAGGCTAATTGATATAAACAAAAGTTCCTATGGCATTGCATCAATGTTAGAAGTTATAATGAAACGATGTTGAACGAAATGACATTATTTGAAAACATGCTGTATATACTATGATCACTCCAGTTCAGATTTGAGACAAAACTAGAAATAGACTCAATTATAAGCCTAAAAATTAGAAAGATATCTGAGAGTTATAAGTAAATATTCAGGCATTTCAATGCTTCTTCTCTACATTTACCATGCTACTTTTTCTTAAAATATATCTTTGTTTTAGAATTTTAAAATGCCAAGGAGTGAGATTTTTAAAACATTATTACCACTGTGGCCACTGACAATATACAAATGTACTAACTTCATAGCTAACTCACTAGGATTTAGTGCACAAAAAGTCAAGTATTTTTAAAGTTCTGAATAAAAATCTAAAGATTTTTCACAAAAAGTAATCTAATTTTGACATCTAAAAAGATGTCAAAATGGATTAACAGTAAACTAGTAACACTAAACTATTTCTCTCTTTCACTATTCATCACTCCCTTCATATTTTCTCTTCCTTGCCTACAAATATTAGATTCTACGATGTAACACTCTCTACAAATATTAATACTTTTGACACTTGCTAATCAATCATATTAAGTTGACAAAGGCCTAACTTTAGTTAAGCTCAGCAATCTGCTCCAGAGAAGCAATATGTTATCTGAAAACATCTCAAAACAATGTTAACTGGTCTCTTTAAACTCATGAACATCAGTTTCATAATGGCATTTAACACAGGTAAATTATACCACTAAATTTCCCTAATAAATTCATTTTCACAATTATCATACCCCAAACCACCTCTCAATATAATCC
This sequence comes from Rhinolophus sinicus, assembly GCF_057876585.1. Lineage (NCBI taxonomy): Eukaryota > Metazoa > Chordata > Mammalia > Chiroptera > Rhinolophidae > Rhinolophus > Rhinolophus sinicus. Next base: position 39,790,292 of record NC_142507.1, read on the forward strand.
CATTTGTTTTCCAATGATAATATCACCATATCACCTCTGATGGTAGACAAATTTAGAACTTGGACCTGAGTATGCCCTCTCCAGTATTCTTCAAGTTGTCTTGACGTATTTCTTGTTAGTTAGAGAAAATAGAAGTTCTGTAGTCCAGCTTAGGCTAGCTCCTAAGTATGTCACAGTGTTACATTGGTGCATCTGTAGTCTACCCAGGATCCTCTCTGTTGGAACCTTGGCCTCGCTGTGTGTGGAACTTTCTGCTTAGCCTGTGCTGTGTAATAATGAGAGTTCTGGGGATTGAGTGCATTCTAACATGTTTCTGCCTGTAAGATTTCCACCAATAAATGTCAGGTTGTATGTGCTCTTTATGGCTCTTGGATGACAACCTTTTTTTATTGAAAAATAGAAACAATCTTTTGGAAAATCACTTATCTTGTCTCAACTAAATCTGCCAAGGAGGCAGTTTAGCCTACTGCTCTCAATACAGAGTTGTTTACGAGAGTGGTTCTCAAATTCTATTTTATTCAAACATAAGTTGTAAACAGTGGTAAAAATACACACTCCAAGATCTTCATTATCTGCTTCTGATCTGATGAGATGAGGCACAGGTATCTCTACGTTAAAACTCCCCTGGGTGGTACAGATGCAGGTGGTTCAAAGACTATTCTTGAAAAAGAATGGGTAGAAAATGTTTTTCTAAGGGTATGATATGTGCAGTCAAATTTCACAGGTATGTAAATTATGTATATAACCTTATAATTTAAATTAAAAAACGATATATCTGCACTAAAAAACTTGAAGTAAATGGTGATTTAGCCAAGTGAGCTTGATATCTTAACATTTTCAGATAACCACTGTCATCTTTTCTATGTTTACTTGTTTGTTTTGCAGGGAAATGAGCTTTGGTCAAATGCTAGCTTATTCTTAAGTAATACAACTCCTTTACTTGAAAAATCATTCAAAATAATTTTCATATAAACAATGATAGCTAGTCAGTTATTTGTATGAGTCTGTGACTGATTGGCAATACTCTCCTAAATGATCACTTTTTTTTCAGGAATCCACCATCAATCCTTTTAGCTGTACAAGCCTTTGAGAAAATATTTTGCTTTTTCCAGTGCATGGTTAATAAGAAAAGGACAGCTATTGAATGTGTGTTTAACAGGATGAGGAGGAGAGCTGTATTAGAGAGAGTGTAATTGAAATGTAAGTAATTGAAGCATAACAAAAATTACTGGTAAAGACTTTTTATCACTTCAGTGAAGAATTCAGCCTAGCTTTCAATTGCTTCCTATAATTTCTGTATATAAGCCTTCACTCACTCTCTCAGTCTCTCATAGGAAACATTTGTGATGTCAGAATTACAACCTGAGGTTAGAGCACTGTGACATTTTCAAGCTCTTCAAGGTTTGTCAAACACAGTAATTATATTTACTAGAAGTCTCTCACCTCTGATACGCGTGCACCTTAATCATATACACAGTAGAAATCTAAAGTGTTCAGGCCTAGAATAAAAGGAGTGTGTTTAAGTGCTGCCTTTAGGACACAAAGATATGTTTAAGAAGCTAACATTAAAACTGATAATGGTGTTTTCTACATAGATTGTTAAAGCTCAAAAATATCTATTTAAAGGCTCTAATCAATTAAGCATATTTTATTTGAGGGCTGAAAATTTTCTATATGCCATTTTGAAATATTGTATATTTTCTGTAATTGAACCTATCAGAATTATTTTTACAGTGAAGTTAGAAATGTAGAATTGTAAGTACTTCTAAAGGAAATTTGTGAAATTTTTGATAAAAATGATGTTTAGAAATATTTTGAGACCAGTATTTCTGAAATTTTGTTGAACCAATTAGAAAAACCATACTTAATGCAATTGTATTAATATTCAGATATATTATTAGTAACTATATGTTTTGAATGGTGTGTATATTTGGAATAGAAAGATTTCGGAAAAATGTTGTGTATATGGAGCTTCCCTTCATTACAAGAAACATAAGAATTTATAAAGCAAACAGCATCTAAGTGACCATTTAGTCATTTTAAACATTAGTTCCAAAAATATAATAGAAACATATACAAACAACACAAAGATAACTTAGTACTAAAGTATTTGAGAAAACATTTCTAAATACTTATTTCATTGTATACTTTATTTTAATAAAAATAGAACACATAATAAAGACATGAATCCAAAAATGTAGAATTTTAATTTAAGAATGATAATAATCTAAAAGTAAAAAATTTTGCTCTGTGAAAGACACTGTTAAGAAAATAAAAATACAAGCCACAGACTAAGAGAAAATATTTGCAAAACACATATACTCGTATGATAAAATATTGTATCCAAAATATACAAGGAATGCTTAAAACTCAACAATAAAAAGAAAAATTCCAGTCAAATCATAGGCAAACTATCTAACCAGATACTTTACCGAAGAAAATATACAGATGGAAAATAGGCATAGGAAAAGATAGGCAACATCATATGTCATTACAGAAATGCAAAAACAAACAAACCAACAAAAAACCCAACAACAACAAAAGTCATACTACAGCACACCTAAAAAATGGCTGAAATCCAAAAGAACTGACAATACCAATTGCTGGTGAGGATGAAGAACAATAGGAACTCACATTCATTGATAGTCGGAATCAAAAATTGCACAACCACTTTGGAAGACAGTTTGGCAGTTTCTTATAATTTTAATATATGATCCAACAATTGTGCTCCTAAATTTATACCCAACATATTTGAAAATATGTATCCACATAAAAACCTGTATGTAAATGTTTATAGCAGCTTTACTTATTATTGGCCCAAACTGGAAGCAACCAAGATGTCTTGCAAAGATGAAACTGGAAACTGTGGTACACCTATACAAGGGAATATTAAGCAATAAAAGGAAATGAGCATCCAAGCTGAAAAAAGAAATGCATGGATAAATATTAAGTATATATTGCAACAGGAAAGAAGTCATTATGAAAATGCTATATATACTGTATGATTCAATTTATATGACATTTTGGGAAAGACAAAATGATTGAGGCAATAATTAGATCATGGTTGCAAAGGTTGAAAGTGAGGTTTGAATAGATAAAGGACAGGAGATTTTTAGGGCAATGAAACTAATCTGTATGACACTATAATAGTGAGCTCATGAGACTATGCATATCAAACCAATTGAACTTTACATCACAAAGAGTGAAACTTAATGTATGGAAATTTTAAAATATTGAGGAGGTCAGGGATTCTCAGGATGGAATGCAGATTCTAACAAAAAAAATCTAACTGTATTATAAATGCATGAAATAACCAAATATAAGGGGGTAGTTACTCTGGAAATGAGTGGAGACTCTAAGTTTAAAAATGAATGAAATGGTCTATAAGCATTATATTATATTTGGTAATGTTATTTTACTATGGAGACATGGGTTAACTATTATGAAATCATTATACATATGTACCAGAATTCAACCGTGACATAATAGGATGGCAGATGTTGAGAGCCAGATTTCTCATTGTTGGAGTGGAAAGTTTGAAATAAGGTGAGAAAGCTTCAGTAATTCACATGTTAATGAATTAGAGTTACAGATTGTATGAACTCATGATTAGCTTAATGTGGACACAGATGGATATATATAGAAATATTTATAGATATATTTATATATACTGGTTAGTATGCACATGTATATTTCCATGCTATGTCAACTGAGAGAATCTAAATACACTCCAATAGCAGCAGAACATATACATCCATACAAATATACATAAATACATAAAATAAAAATTATACTGTTGGTATATCAAGTGGACACACAAGGCAGCTCAAAGAACTCCCAATAGCCAAAGGTGGAAGAATTATACAGGAAAATTATAATAATAAAGTAGTATTGGAATATGACCCAACATATAAAATAAATATCCACAAGTCTATACTGATATAAGTAAATGATTAATTAAAATACAAATGGGGGCAAATAGACGAATCCCTGTGCAGAAGAATTCTAAATAATGTATATAGATACTCTATGCTCAAGGGAGTAGAGAACAACTCTTCACTCTTTAAGTGAATCTGTGCATTGTCCCTTCCTTCCTTCCTTCCCTCCTTCTATATTGCAGTGTAGAAAGGAGGACAAAACAGTAACTTTACAGAGAACTCTGATGAACACTACCCTAAACAAGTGATCAAAGTTAACATCAGCAGTAATAAATCATGTTGATACTTGTACTCTTAATGTGATGTAATGGGATTTTTCACTGTACCTCTGTGGTCTTCCTCCCCAAAACCTACAACTCCAGTCAAATTATGTGAAAAACATTAAACGATTCCCAATTGAGGGAGATTCTACCAAATACGTGACTAGTATTCAAAATTGTCAAGATCATCAAAAAAATAAGAAAAACCTGAGAAAATATCACACTCAAGAAGAGCCTAAGGAAACTTGACAACTGAATATAATATATTTTGAATGGAACTGTAGTGTAGAAAAAAGACATTAGGTAAAAACTAAAGATATTTGAATATAGTATGTTTATCTAATAATAATGTATCAATATTAATTAATTAGTTGTGACAAATTACCATGCTAATATATTATGCTAATATAGGGAACACTGGATGTGGGGTTTATGGGAAATCTTTGTACCATCATTACAATTTTTCTGTAAAAATAAAACTACTCCAAAATAGAAGTTTATTCTGACCAGTCAGGATGGAAGAGTAGGAAAATGCTGTGCTTGCATCTGGTCATGACAAAATCAAAATCACAGCTAAACTACAGAACAACCATACCTTAGAATTGCCTGAAGACTAACTGAACAGAAGTCCTATAATTGAGGATATACAGAAGAAGCCACCCCAGATTGGTAGGAGATGAAGAATGGGCTGATCCCTATATCCATGTGTGGCAATTAAAAATCAGGAGGGATATCTCAGATGCAGAGGTCCCCCCTGAGGAGCTAGGCTCCCATAAGTTCCAGCTATGAAAACCAGCAGACATTATGGCTGAGTGAAACAAAGGGCAGCTGGAGTCCCAGTTATTCCTCTTATAGGGCCCACAAAGACTTACTCACTGAAGAACTCACTCTGAGCTCCAGCATTGGGGCTGAAAGGCACTGGGACATACAGGGAGGCACTGAATTGGTGGCTGCAGGGCGAGGGTTGGAGGAGCAACTTCTCCCAGAAAGAAGTGCTAACAGAAGCCATTGTTCCTTTGTTGAGCCCTCCCTGCATGCAGCATTTGCATGCAGGTGAGAGCCATATCTGTGATCCATCAACTTGGCAAATACTGTTTGCCCTGCCCTGGTAACTCCCTGAGACCCAACCCGCCCAACTTGTGTCCCCACTCTAGCTGCTTCCAGTGGCTTTCTGTACCCTACATCTAGGTGAACTTTAGCTTTTCCCAATGTATGGAAGCAGTAATCCTACTACTTCCCATCTTTCTATAGGCCTGGTTATATTCTTGTTTCCTCTGAACCAAGACACAGAAACACTTTATTGTTTTAGTTTAGTATGCGACATGTGTTTCTAACTTTTCTATACAATTACAAATCTTTTCAAGAGCATCGCCATGAATGACACCTACTCATTTCATTATGATTTGTTTATTGTTAGCAATGTACCACAACATCTAACTAAATGCCAAATACATATTAGTGTTCAAAAAACTACATGTGTGGTTAGAAGCTGTGTTTTTCATCTTTTTGTTTTCTAGTATGAGAATTAGATGTGATTAACGAAGTTTTTCTCCTTGTATCTATGTTCTTATAGGACATTTTGCTCTTTGATGATAAAATTATATATTCGGTTTGGGAAAATGTTTTCTTGAAATTTAGTTATGCAGATAAAACTGTTTATGATTTTAGTTGTGAAAAAATACATATATGTATAATGAAAAGAGGAATTGAACAAGTGTAACACTAAACATTTTAGTCATAAGAGTAGAGCATAAGTAAGAAGTAACTGATTTGACAACATTTTCATGGTAAGAGTTGAATGGTTTTATCATTTCCCTACATTTAAGAAAAAAAAAGGAAGAAAAAAATTAATTTCCCCACGTGGTCAGTTACTCATTACTTTCTAGGTTCCTATATACCTGGGAGTTTTTTGTTTTGTTTTAAGAAAAATGCCTAACCAATAATCAAAATATAACTGTCTCAGTTTACCATGTTTTCAGTAATAAGATAAATATCTATTGCAAAGTTAAATATCTGTTGGGTGTTTGACTGAGATTAATATATACTGGAGGTGCCAAAACAATGTATACACATAACTTCTTTTCATCCTTTGTTATCAGTATATATTGAGTATTACAATTTTAATACAGTTTTTTTTTTTTCCTTTCTTAGAATGTGTATACATTGTTTTGACACCCTCTGCATGTATTCTTTGACGGTGTCTCTGGACACCTGGTAACAATATGCCTTACTTTCAGGAAAAAAAAGTAAAACAAATCTCATTGTTGTTTTGGACATATTCACATAAAATGCAGAAAAGCATTACTGTTTTAAATTAATATTTGTATTTCTATATAATGAGCTAGGTAGAAAAGAAACAATACATGACTTTTACCTATCTCTAATTTTTAGACATAGGTAAATTGATCCTTTACCACCATACACACATGAAAATAAACTCATTTACACCATATTAATATACAGTTTTCAATAAGAAGCACTTTGTATATATATTGTATAGCAATATTCTCAAAGTATTAGTGTAGTTAAATGTGTTCCCATGAGCCTAAGTGAAAATTCATGAAAAGATCTTATTCATGAGAAGAAATGGATCTCCTTAACAGCATTAACTGATTATAATATGACTGCAATTCAAAAATGCACAGTGCTATATTTATACGTATGTGTGTATAGATGTTTCCCTTAAAATATTTCATTAATGAATAGGCTAAATTTTAAAATAACACTAACATACAACAATAAAATTATACTTTTAATGATTTGGCTACATATTTAAGATAGTCTTTTCCAAGGAAGGATGCAAGAGGCTACCACATCTACTTGCAACAAGTTAAACAAATAAAATGTGTCCTATAGTCATATATTGTAATATTAAGGTTGTTTATTTTTATAATATTCTATTTGTCCATTAATATAAATATATATTGTTCTTATTTCTATAATCATCCATCAAGATGAGTATTGCTAACATTGCTTTATAGAACCAATGAAACTAACTTTTAAAAGTCGTAAGTAATCATCCAATGTCACAAAACTAGTTAGTGCCAGGAAGCAAAACTGTGGGGAATGCCTCACTCCTATTGCATACAGGTTCCACGCTATCATGTCAGACCTTTTCATATTTTTCATCTGTGGAATTTAGAGTGCTATGTCATGATATAATATTAATATTATAATAGTCACTGAACACTTATATTAGGCGCTGTTCAAAATTCTCTTCCATTTATTGATATAATCTTAGTAAGAATCCTATAAAGTAGGTACTATTATTACTTCCATTTTAATAATGGAAGTAACGATAGCTGGATGCACTAAACTGAGTGACTTGTTTAAGTTGTCACAATGGCTAATTAACAGAATGGGGACTTTCCCCAGGCATTCTACATTTGGAAGTGAGTTTAGATCATATCACAGTTCTGCTTCAGAATGATTTCTAGACTGGCGTGAGGGCTTAAGGTACCCCTTTGTTTACCTACCCAAGATGAGAATTTGCCTTCTCTGATGGTTAGTTTTATGTTTCAATTTGTCCACATAAAGTTGCAAAGATAGTACAGACAGTTAGCCAATGTCCCTTACCCAGTTTCTGCTATTGTTAACATCTTACATTGCCAGGAAGACTTGTTAAAACTAAGAAACTGAGATTGGTACATGTATCAGGGAGGCGGAAATTGCAGGGCTAGAGGAATGCCTTCCTCTAGATCTACATAGGCTCCAAATATGTATCCTCTATATGGTACTCTTTTTCCCATAGTCATTTTGTGGTTCAGTAATCAAGAGGTGGAAATGAGAGTGGCATCACTCACTACTATTCCTTGTGACTTACTAGGAAAAATCTTGTGTCCTATTCCTGTGGCATGATACTCTGCTGATTGAGAGGTCTTAGTTCCAAAGGGAAGAATACTTCCAAGGGACACACAATGACTCCATCAAATTGGCAATTCAGACTACCATCTGGGGAATTTTTGAGCTCCTCATGCTGCCGAATGAAGCAAAGAAAGGAGTTACATTACTGGCTTGGATGATTGATCCTGAGTATCAACAGGAAATTGGGCTGCTACTAAACAATGAGGGAAGAGAGAAGGGCATGTCTGGAATATAAGGGATCATGTAGGCTGTTTCTTAGTATTACCATGTCCTGTAATTAAAGGCAATGCAAAATTATGGTAACCATTTCATGAAGGACTACTAATGGCCCCAATCCTTCAATAATGAAGGTTGGGTCACCCCAACAGGCAAAGAGCCATGACCAGCCAAGGTGCTTGTTAAGACCAAAGTAAATAAGGAATGGGTAGTGAAAGAAGATAGTTATAAATGAGGTGAACAGTTGAAGAAATGAGGACTGTAATTCTGTAATTGTTATGAGCAGTCCTTTCTTATTTTTCTTATGGTATGGATATTTTGTTATGGAATATTTTTATTCCTTCTCTTATTCACTTATCATCTGACATAAAAAGTATTAATACTTAACGTTACATTACATTAATTAGGTTACAGAATTATCAAGAAGAGTGAACATCATCCAAGGACTTTTCATCTTCTTCTAGAAAAAGGGATAACAAGCTTTCAGTTGCAGGCAGGATAGGGATGTCATATTAGGTGGAAGTATGACTTTGTTATTGTCTTTATTTGGAGATTAAGTATGTTTTAAAGATACTTGTATGAGTGCCAAGTTGACAAGGAGTGAACTGTGACGGCTAGTTTTATGTGACAATTTGGCTAAGCTATAGTACTGTAGTTTTCAATTAAACAGTAATCTAGGTGTTGCTGTGAAGATATTTTGTGGATGCGGAGAACATCTACAATCCATTGACTTTAAATAGATTATCTTCGATAATCCTGATGGGCCTCATCCAATCAACTGGAAAGCCTTAGAATAAAACTGAGATCTCCTTGAGGAAGAACAAATTCTTCCTTAACACTGCAATATCAGATTTGGGCCAAGAGTTTTCAGCCTGTCCTACAGATTTTGAACTTGCCAACACCCAAATCCTCAACCCCCACAATATCATAAGCCAATTTAATAGATAAATAAACAACTAGATCCTACTGGCTCTGATACTCTGGAAAACCCTGACTAATACATAGTTGGAGAAAAAAAAAAAAGACTCTTAATTTATTAATTGGGCTCTTGTGGTTAAAATAGAGAAGAAAATTGGTATAAATTAGTAATTCCCACTTCTTCCCACTACTGTACCCTGGCAGGATATAATTATAATAAGTTTGTAATTAAAATAAGTTTCAGATATCCTTCTTCAATATATAATTCTGTCTTGGACCACAGCATGGCTAGACTCATTTTTTTTTTTTAATTTATTTTACACATTACTTCAAGGAAAGTCTTTGGATAAAGTTTGGTATCAAAAAATGTTATCTAAGTAAGCAAAATATTAGAGATCCAAGATGGTGGAGGACATAAATGCCGTGCCTGCTTCCTTCCATGAACACATTAAAATTACAATTAAATTATAGAACAATCAACCTGGAGAACCATCTGAAGTCTGGCTGAACAAAAGTTTTATAACTAAGGCTATAAAAGGAAGCCAGGTCAAGACTGGTAGGAGGGCAGAAACTTGGATCTAGCGAACCTCAAACCTCCATGTGGAGCTTGAGAATAGAGAGGGTTACCTCGGCCACAGAGGTTCTCCCTGGTGAAGCAAAGGACCCCAGTGCTTCTCCAGGCTCCACAGCCCAGAGTACTGGTGCCAGGAAAAGGAGCCCCACAACATGTGGCTGTGAAAAACAGTGGGGATTCCGACCGTTCAGGTGGGACGGAAGGCTGTGGGAAACCCAGACATCCTCTTAAATAACCACTCAAAAATTCTCTCACTTGCAGGCTCTCAGCTTGGGCTCCAGCAAAGGGACAGTGACTCAGGTGGCATCACAGGGACATGGGGAGCAGACTGAGGTATGAGGCTTCAAGGCCAAGGATGGAGGAAAGTTACCATTTTCCCTGTGTGAGGTCCTTCTCCCATGCAGTTGAGCAGGCAGCCGCCATCTTTAATATGTTGAGCTCACCCCCTACGCTTCCAGACAAATCTGAATCTGACTGGTCTGGTGAGCTCTGGGGCTCCACCCTGCTGACTTACTGGGTCCTGGCCTCACCCAAATACCCCAGTGCCAGAGGCACTATCTTGGTGAGCAGTGAGAATGGAACACATTGCACTCATTTTTGGAAAACTATCAGCATCCATGGGCCCCAGTGGACAACAACAGGCCTCGGTGTGCTCTGAGACTTTTCCTGAGTAGCTCCAGGTTCAGCACTGGCACTGAAGCAGAATCTACATTAACCTGGTGAATACAACTCTTACCACTCTAGTGACTCCCTAAGATCCTGCCTCACCCAACTAGCACACTGCACAAGGCTGTATCAGCAGCTGAAATTTAAGGGAGCCAGCAAGTGGCCTTGAGGTATCCTGGCTTTTTGCGGAACTACCTCAGGCCGGTTACTGGTGGCAGCCATCCTCGGCTCACAAGGCATGGCCTCTCCCACATGTCTCTAGATTTAGCACAGGCAGTGAAAAAACACAGATCACCTTGTAGATCCTACCGAGTGGGACCTGGCTGGTCATAGGCAGTGGGTGACCTAGGCCTGCCCTGGAGCTCCTCCCAAGAGGCCCCAGAACCAACATACCTGGAGGATGGCATCTGACCACAACAGAGCACTGCTCAATTAGCCCCACAAGGGGACAGCCAAATAGCAGTCTCAAAAGACCAAAGCCTGTCAGAGCAAATCCCACTAACTGGGTTAAGCCGCCCAAACAGCAACTTGTAAGCTGTGGACATGGCCAAACCCCATCAGCCAATCAGCCTGAGGCTCAATCCTACCCACTGATGTGCCAATAGCAATCAAGGCTTAACTATAACAGGAGGGCACACACAATCCACACAAGGGAGACTCCTGGAACACCCAGAGCAGGTGACCAGGGAGACTGTGCCAGGGCCTCACAAGGCCCCTACTACATAAGGCCACCCGGCCAAGAATGGGAGACATAAAAGATCTACTTAATACATAGAAACAAACACAGGGAGGCAGCCAAAACGAGGTAATAATGAAATACATTTCAAATGAAAGAACAGGAGAAAACTCCAGAAAATGAACTAAACAAAATGATGGCAAGCAACCTACATTAAACAGAGTTCAAAACAATGGTTATAAGGATGCTCAAGGAACTCAGTAAGATCTTCAACAAAGAGATAGAAAGCATTGAAAAAAGGACAGAGAAACCATAAAAAAGAACCAGTCAAAAGTGAAGAACACAATACTGAAATGAAGAATGCACTAGAAGAAATCACCAACAAACTAGATGAAGCAGAGGATTGGATCAACAATTTAGGAGACAAGGAAGCATAAAACACCCAATTGGAACAGTAAAAACAAACAAACAAACAAACAAACAAACAAACAAATAAAAATAATGAGGATAGTTTAAGAGACTTCTGAAACAACTTAAAGTGTAACAAAATTTGCATCATAATGGTACCAAAAGAAGAGAGAAAGCAAGGGATTGAGGATGTGTTTGAAGAAATAATGACTGAAGAGTTTCCTAACCTGGAGAAGGAAATAGACATATAAGCCCAGAAAGTGCAGAGAATCCTAAACAAGATGAACTCAAATAGGCCCTCACCAAGATACATTACAATTAGAATGGCAAAGTTTAAAGACAAAGAGAGAATTCTAAAAGCAGCAAAAGAAAGGCAACTAGTAATTTATAAGGGAGCCCGTATAAGACTGTAAACTGATTTCTCAAGAGAAACTTTATAAGCTAAAATGGATTGGCTGGAAATATTTAGTGATGAAAAGCAAGGACCTACAACCAAGTCTATTCTACTCAGCAAAACTATCATTTAAAATTGAAGGACAGATAAAGAGGACAGAAAAAGCTAAAGGAGTTCATCACCACTAAACCAGTATTACAAGGAATGTTAGAGGGACTTCTTTAAGGTGGAAAAAAAATCAAAATTATGAATAATAAAATGGCAATAGCTACATAGCTACCAACATTACTTTCAATATAAACAAACTAAATGCTCCAATCAAAAGACATAGAGGATAGGAATACTCTTCTATTTGCTTGGTGGGTTGCTGCCTGATTCATGAATTGCTTATTAAAACCAATTAACTCTCTCCTAAAAAAAGATGAAAAAAAGGCATAGGAGGGCAGAATGGATAAGAAAACAAAACCCTTACATATGCTGCCTACAACAGAATCACTTCAGATTGAAACACACACACATAGACAGAAAGTGAACAGATGGAAAAAGATATTTCATGAAAATGGAAAAAAAAAATCTGGAGTAGCCATACTTATACCAGACAAAATAGACTTTAAAACAAAGTCTATAACAAGAAACGAAGAAGGATGTAGTAATCCCACTTTTGGGTATTTATCCAAAGAAGCCCAAAACGCTACTTGGAGGGAATGCATGCATCCATATGTTTACTGCAACATTATTTACAATGACCAAGATGTGGAGGCAGCCTGGGTATCCGTCGATGAAACAATGGATAAAGAGGAGGTGATATATATATACATATATATGTATATATATAATGGAATATTGCTCAGCCATGGAAGGGAATGGGTACTTGTCATCTACAGCAACATGAATGAACCTGTACGGTATTGTGCTGAGTAGAGAATGTCAGAGAGAGATAGACAGATGTAGCATGATTTCACTTATATGTGGAACCTAAAGAGCAAAACAAACAAATCAAAAACAAACTCATAGATACAGAGAACATTTTGATGATTGCCATATGGGAAGGTGGTTGGGAGTGTGAGTGAAAAAAGGGGAAGGGATTAAGTAGTACAAATCGTTGTCACAATGTAGTCATGGAGATGTAGGGTGTAGCATAAGGAATATAGTCAATAATATTGTAATAACTATGTACAGTGTACTAGATGGATACTACATTTGTTGGGGTGATAGATGGGAGGGGGCTGGGGGCATGGAAAATAGTGAGGGGATTAAGAAGTACAAACTGATAGTTATAAAATAGTCATGGGGATGTAAAGCATAGAGAATATAGTCAATAATACGGTAATAACTATGCATAATGCCAGGTGGCTACTAGACTTGTCAGGGGGAATCACTTCTTAAATTATATAAATGCCTAACCAATTATGCAACCAATTATTCTGTCCTCCTGAAATTAATATAAAATAATATTGAATGTCAACTGTAATTGAAAAATTAAAAAGGGGGGGGGAAGGTGAAGGGCAATAAGTGGTCCAAAGTTCCAGGTATAAAACAAACAAGTCATGGGGATGTAACATACAGCATGGGAGATACAGCCAATAATATTGTGATAGTGTGGTACGGTGTCAGGTGGTCCCTGGGCTTATCATGGTGATCACTTCTTTAGGTCTATAAATGTGGAACAACTATATGTACTCCTGAAACCAATATATCATATGTTAGCTATATTTTAAATACATATCTTTAAAAACAAAGCAAAATATTATCTGCAGCTATTCCTCCTCGGACTAGGTCTTAGGTGTGTGTGTGTTTGTGTCTTCTCCTGTGCATCAGAATCAGGCTTGTGATGGTGCTTCTGACTGGGGACTGTCCAGTAAGGCTGTTACAGCAGAAACGCAGCTTACTTTTCACTGACTCTTTTTCTCCAAAGTTGGAGACTGATTCAACTAATTATGTCCTTTGGGGGAACTACCTCTTCCTTTTGAACAGAATGAACAACAGAATGGTATGTCTATTATTGTGCCATTTCATTGTGAAACTGACCAAGTAGCCTCGATTTTTCTTTGGGAATTAATCAGACCAATTGTCTCTAGAAACTTTTTAAACCACAGGCTAATATTTAACTTATACTCGTAAACCTTCCAGTAAACCAAAAATTCTGTATTACAAGTTATAATTCTGTCTACTTACTTTAAGTATTGTAATAATAAACTGATTGCTATTAATAGTAGTAACGTTTTTTTTTGTAAAGTGCTTTAAAAGTGTCTTCCTAAATGAGACATGGTTTATCTATACCAGTAATTATCATAAAGAGAAATTACGTAAACAAGTTTAACAATACAGCACTACATGAAATACTTAATTAAATAATGATAAAGCATGATATATTTGAGCTATATCCAGCAAAGTTAAAAAGCAATGAGTCATAATAACAGTAAAAAGACAAATTTTAAGATCCTCTAAAAATATTTTATAAATAGAGCCTCATGTTAGTAGTAAGCTATTTGATTAAAACTATGCAAGTGGATTAATTAGGGAGGATATCAAGATATAAATTGGTGTCAAAGTGAGTGACTAGAGACATGTGCATTCAATTGCCAAAAAACAACTGGTTAAAACTCAAAGGACTAATTAAAATATCAGCCCCAAATAAAAATTGGACTACAGTGGAATGATAGTGAACCATAGCAAGACCCTTCACAAACAAAGATAGAAATAAACAAAAAAAGAATGCTCTTGGCCTCATCTTTCTTTACTTAAGTAAGAACAAAGTGTCTCTGAGAGAAATGTTATTGACTAAACATGCCAATCCTCTTAGGATGCCAATCTACCAGAACAAGATAAAATAAACACGTATGTGTTTGTGAATGAATACTAATGCTAATGAATATAGTGAAAATTGTAATTCTATTGGCTTGGCCTAAGCTTTCCTCTCAAACTCTCTTGTAGAAATAATATTCACCAATCTGATTTGAAACTGAAACATGGCAGATGGTCAGCATATTGTTAACATCAAACAGACGGGTTATCTAGCTGAGGAAAATATGATTTCCAGATACTGTAAGTCAAATTAAGTACTTTTGAGAAGAGAACTTGGGAACAAAGTTTATATTTGTAATACACAGAATCATATAAAAATGGCCACAAACGATGGCCTTGACTTTGAATTTTATATAACTTTCACAGTGCACATAATTCAAATGGGGAGTACAATTCTGAAAAAAAAAAGCGATCCACAAATTGTTTAAGAAGACTTTGCATAAAGGACTGATATATGGTAACAATTCTGGTGCCGCTAACCCATTAAAGTGTTGAACATTGTGCAATTTAATTCAGTTTAATAACATTAAAATTAAATAAGGTGATTGGGGATTTGGGACCAAAATAAAAAGGCATGATTAAAGCATTTAGAGGTCTTTGTTATAATAAGTGATCATATGCCTGGTTGGTTCAAGGTTATTTTCAATGAAAATATTATGTGACACAAAAACATGTAGATTTCTGATTTCATGTACTTCTGTTGAAATACAATGTCTTCTCTTGCCTAAGAGTATTAAATGTTGTTAAAATAAGCTGGGTGAAGAAAGAATATAGACATGACCTGGATAAATACAAGTTACACATAACGTTGATGAGGTTTAGCACATAATAGAAAACACATAGTCGTACATCATGAAATCTACATTCTCTATTTAAAATATATTATTTTAAGTATCACTATTAAAAGGAAAAAGCTTGCAATTATAATTGTGAATTGTAACGGGTTTTTAATATGCATCATGATTTAAGAAATTTTAAAATGTAAAAAAAATGTGCATGTTAGAACTGATAAAATCGTTTTTGTATCACAAATAAATTATAGCGATTTATGAAGAAACATGCAAGTCATGGGCACATGAGCCCCAATTATCTAAGTAGGATATTTGTATTTCTTTTCCTTTGTATTTGTCCTTAGTTCATACAAATACAGTTGTGCTGATGCCAAAATTCCTGTGTTATGGGTTGAACTGTGTCCTCAAAGATTTAGAAATTCTAAACCCCAGTGAGTGTGAACTGGTTTTGAACTAAGGGTCTTTGCAGGTGATCAAGATGCAGTCACTACAATATAACTGTGCCCTTCCAAGAAAATGCTATGTAAAGATGAAGGCAGAGATTGGAGTGATATATCTACATGTCAAGGAATGTCAAAGATTGTAAGCAAACTACCAAAGCTAGGAATGGAACATACATTTTTAGGCATGGAACAAATTCTTCCACACAGCTCACAGAAGAAACCAACCCTGCTGACACTTTAATTTCGGATTTCTATCCTCCAGAACTGTGAGACAATAAATTGTTTAAACCACTCAGTTTGTGAAGCTTTGTTATGGCAGCCCTAGGAAATTAACACAGTAAGATAATTTAGTAATAACTTGTTAAAGAATGTTTATGTTGTTTAACTGAAACAACTATAATTTGTTTTCAATTTATAATTGAAAACAATTATAATTTGTCTCTTATTACTCTCCAGTCAGGCAAATAATCAAAACCCCAATATTTCCAGCATTTTTATATATTGCCTGCTATTGACTGTTACTCTCCTCCTGCAGTAAGATTATTTATTTAAAAAGTTAAGAATGAAGGATCTGAAAAATAAATGAAATATTTACTACTAATAAACAGACAGAAACGTAAAATCTAAAATCATGCGTTTCCTTAAAGTGACTAATATCTATCATAGTGAAAGTTTCCAGAGATGCCTCTTGCTAAACATAATTTTCCCTCTATTCATCTGAGTTTTGGGCTGAGACCCCTGTAATAAAAGATAGGTTAACAAGACAAAAACAAACAGAAGTGTATTAACAAGTATACTTCATGTGTATATGGGAGATACCCGGGGAAAAATAAGTAACTCAAAGAGATGGCTTAGAATTACAGCTTATATAGCATCTTCAACAAAGAACAATAAATTTGTGAAGAAATGACAGGACAAAGGAAAGCAGTTTTAGGTTTCCAAAGGCCAGTTAGTAAAGTTTGTTGTATAGATTCCTCTGGTGCCTTCTCTAGGCTGATAGTGTTCAACTGATGGGGTGATTAAGTTTGTCCTTCCTGGTAGAGAAGAAAGGAAGGACACCTTTGAAAATTTGATGTCATGCTTTTAGGCAAATAGGGGGAGGGCAGGGTACTTTTCTTGTATTTGTTTCTTAATTGCCTTAAGCTCAAAATAATACTTATGCCAGAATCATATATATAGGGGTGGCATATTCTGTTATCCTTCAGCACAATAGCTGAATCTAGGAAATACGCAACAAACTAACAGGAGAAAAGATATACAAATCTATTAATTTTTAATACAATGTACATGGGGAGGTATCACAGAAAAAACAAAACAAAACAAAACAAAAAAACAACGGATACCCAAAAAGGTGGTGAGATTTGAGAGCTCATATTCCAGCATAATAAGGGAACTTAGAGGAGAGTAAATTAATTTTAGGAAAAATGAAAGGGCCTTTTCTTAGGCTTTTTTTTTTTTTTTTTTTTTTACTACAAAAACTTTTTTCCATTTGTTCCCAGGCTTGGAAGAGGACTCCAAGGTGGTTAAAAAGCTGTCTAGAGGCTGCAGGGAGAGGCTCAGGCAGAAGCCCTGACACCAGCAGTTGCAGAGGGGCTCCTGTCATGCAGGGTGTCATGCGGGGTCTCTGGTCCCTATCCCCACATAAGAATGGAGGAGATGATGAGGCAAAAAAGGAACACCCACGGAGCCATAGATAGGGAGTCACACTACTATATTCTCGCTGGCGGCTGGGTTGGAGACACAGGATGCAGAAGCCACACTATTTGCAACCTGCTGTCCGCTTTTCTGCCAACTGACCGACTCCCACTCCCCAGTGCAGCCATAGCAGTTATATCAGTGGCCAAATGGCAAACAGGCTACAGCTGACGGCCATCTACTGTGGGAGCCAGCACCCCTCCACGTGAGACCTAGAGTTTGGAAACTGCTCTCTGGGACTCTGTCCCCACACAATGTCACAAGTTAGTCAAGTGGTCGCCCATCTTCTCAAGTTTTCCCTCCTCATCTCCCCCATGACCACCCAGTGTCCATGGCAATGGGTTTACCTGTTGCCCATGTGGTGGCTCTGCCCGGTTCCTTACGTTCTGGAAAGGGGTGTGGCCACCACGCTGGTTTGCTTTTTCAAGTCACCCTGGGATGCTGGGGGTTCCCCTCAGCCATCTTGCAGAATAGTTGGCCCATGCCCTCCAGAGACATCCTCGCGGTGGAAGCAGCAGCCCAGAGACAGGTAGTTGGAGAAGGCCAGCAGAGGTAGGGTGACCAGATGGTTTGACACCAGCCACCACCTCTGGGGAGTAGTTCTGATGAATCTGAGAGCTCCGGATTGGTGGGCAATAAGGAGCCAACCACACAAAAAAACTGGTGTTGGCTGGTCCCAAATGCAGAGGGTGGCAGAGAGGATGGTCCCTGAAGTGGTGACTAAAAAGGAGGTTGGAGGCTCATCTGAGTTTAAAGAAGGGGAGTCCCTGAGTCTGTTCCATCCAGATACTGTTGAAACAACAGAGATTCTGCTCGACTGCCCGGCACGCTGACTTTTTCTTTTTGTCAAAAATCAACATATAAAAAATAACAAGCATTTTATAGGAGACCATTTATATAAAATATGACTACTATCATAATACTAATGTTTATTTTTAATATTAACACCAGCACCCATACTGAAAATGTTCAAATATTAGTGCAAGTAATTCATTTCAAAAGCAAGTTTGAAGCAGTAGAAAAAGCCTGTCAAATGCCTCAATGATGGTTTAAATAATTACATTTCTACTTTTTTTTTCCTGGATAAGCATAATGATATATGTTTATAGCATACCTTAAAAAGGTACCATGTCAAAAAGTATGCTATAATTTCATACTTTTGAGCATTTAAAATTTTGTTATGAAATTTAGAAACTCTGTCAAAGATTGTGGTATTTTCAAAATTACAAATAATAAGTGTCTTGTGATAAAAGAAAATAATAACTTCTTTGGAGGAACTCTACTTACAAAATATTAGGTTGGTGCAAAAGTGATTGCCGTTTAAAAGGCTGAAAATGCAAAAATCCCAATTAATTGTACACCAACCTAATAACTATGTGAGGAACTCTGTGGCCCTCATCTCAGCAGTATACCCATAACAGATGATTAGAATGAAAATAAATAACCACTTAAAGTTTCTGCAAATTGTCCTAAGAACATATAGAAAATGACGAAACACTTTTTTTTCCCCCCAAAGAAATCTAGCTCTCTTGGCACTGGGGTGCAACTCTTCCCCCAGTTCCCAGTTAAGGGGTATGGTATTTCTCTGGGAGGGTTAATCTGTCAGGGTTTTTCATCTTTCCCACCACTGAGTAGCTGAGGGAGGAAGGAATCAGTGAAGCTAAACTTCTGTAAAGTGTAGCTGATAAATTGGGGGCCCCTTTCTTTCACCCACCTCCAATTTGTAGGGTGAGGGTTCTTACCCAGATGTGGCAGGGGAGAACACTTTAGCTCCATTTTCTCTCTCCAGCTCACTTATATTGCAGAGGTTTCACCCTGAGAGGGGCAGGTGGAGAAGACCAGAGGTAACCACCCCTGTTCAGCACTTTGCTTAAAGCAGAGCAGTCATTCCAAGAGAAGTGGGCATCTGTCCCTAACCTAGCTCCAAAGCACTGGCTCCTCTGACATTTGCTATTTTCTTCATAAGCACTACTGATGATGGAACATGTCTCTTTTCATTAAAAATGTAATTTCAGTGTTTAATTACAAAACCCTAAAATAATACAGTATAATAATACCACATAGTACAGCCGAAGGATGTATAGCATAGTCATACAAACTAATTAGGGGGAAAAAAATTAAAACCACAACTGGAAACTTTGTATTCAGTATCTCAATACTTGAAGACATTTATGAGAGTAGAAGACAGAGACTGCATATTGGAACTATGACTTGTAGCCTTAAGATAATTGGGAGTATTTTAAAATACCAAATCCTTGGGGAAATCTTTTATTTTTTTAAAATCATTTTTGAAGTTCTTTCTCCAGGCACCAATACCAAGGGATAAAGAAACACAGTTCAAATGATAGCCACTTCACAAAGCTTTGAAAAACTTGTGAAATATACATTTCAAAAGAAAGAAAAACTCAAGTTATCCCACAAGCATAAACTGGTATGTTCCATTGTTATTTTTGCTATTTCCTCAAGTGAGAAGTTTGAGAGACTGAATGAAATGGAGTCCTAGTTTTGGTTATAATTCATGGGGCTTTATAATAAACATTAAATGGGATTAGAATTTTAAGTGCAACCTATAAGGCTCTAAAGCAAATGTCTGTGTTATTAAAATAGAAATAAAAAAAAATGATTACTACTGTGTTTCCCCCAACATAAGACCTAGCCAGACCATCGGCTCTAACGTGTCTTTTGGAGCAAAAATGAATACAAAACCGCTATTATATTATATTATATTATATTATATTATATTATATTATATTATATTATATTATATTATATGCCAGGTTTATATTAATTTTTGCCCCAAGGGATGCTTTAGAGCTCATGGTCTGGCTAGGTCTTTATTTTTGGGAAACACGGTAGTAACTATTTGACATTCAAAATTCAACACTTTTTGCCCTGTATATCCTTTTTCCTCATCTATCTTTTCATCTTACTAACCTGGAATGAATAAGCTGTTTTGAGATTTTTTTGTTATATACGTGTTTTTTCATGTACAATTTCATTATTTGATAATTTTCTTTCATTGTCTTCATATGTATCGCATAGAAACATATACACTTTTGATTAAATTTTGATCATTTTTCTTCTAGAAATTAATTAAAGCATTGTAATAAAGCATTGTAATAAAACAGAATATTTAGTCTTACCACATTAAAGGGGACTAACTTGATTAATTCATTTTATAAAAGTGAAAATATCTGCCAATATTAAATGTTATTATTTCTGACTTACATTTTTATTCCCATTGTGGACTTTTATTTATTAAATAGCCTTAACTTCCAGACCTTTTGATTTTCTAATCATTGTTTTAAAATCTTATAAACATGTCTTTATTAGTTAATTGTTTAGAAGTCTAAAATGAATAAAAAGGGAAATAACCATTCTGTTTTCAATTGTAACCTATTATGTATTTATAACAAATGCCTAGTAGATTTCAATTTAAATTAATGCTAACTATTGATGAAAGATGTGTTCAGTTCTTTGTAATGTTAGCTTAAGTTGGTGTCAAAAGCACTAAGACAGCACATTCTCAAGCCCTAACATACCAGAAAGTGACAAACAATCTTTGAAATAGTTTTCAGAAGCCGGGACCTCTACATAACCTTGCACTGTACTGGACTTGCATACTAAACACTGAGTAAAAGATTTGATTTTCGTTGTTTCAATTCCATTGTCCTACAATAACAGTCCTTGCCACTATTAATATAGAAAAGATTTCCAAAGTGAATTTCACAACAGAATTAACATGTAAAAGGTACAGCACATACTATTTACCATGGGTTTTTCATTGGACCAGATTACCCTGTTTTCTCCAAAACAAGTCCTAGCTGGACAATCAGCTCTAATGCATCTTTTGGAGCAAATATTAATGTAAGACCAGGTATTATATTATATTAGACCCGGTCATATATTATAGTAAAATACGACCAGGTCTATATTAATTTTTGCTACAAAAGACTCATTAGAGCTGATTGTCCGGCTAGGTCTTATTTTCGGAGAAACACGGTATATACCTTTGTTGTTTAAAGTAACAAGTTTCAAAATACTTTATGTTTTTGGAAGTGACAATATACGAGTATAACAGGTACCCACCATGTGTAGGAAGGTGATAAAAGAGAATTAAGATGGTTGGGTATTAGAAAAATCATGATAGTGTTTCATTTCTCACTTTCTCCCCTCCACCAGCCGGTTTTATTGAGATATGATTGACATATTGCTTAAGTTTAAGGTACAGAGCATAATGATTCGATATGTGTATCTATATTACTAAATAATTACAGCAAGTTCAGTTAACATTCATCACCTTACATCGCTACAATTTTTTTTCTTGTGATGAGAACTTTAAGATGTACTCTATTAACAACTGTCAAATATACAAAACAGTTGTTAATTAGGATCGTCATGTTGTACGTTATATCCCCAGAACGTAGTTATCTTCATAACTGCAAGTTTGTACCTTTTGAACACCGTCACCCGATTACCCCGCTCTTTATCCCCCACCTCCGGCAACCACAAATCTGATCTCTGTTTCTATGACTTTGTTTTGTTTTAGATTCAACATATAAGTGATATCATACAGTGTTTGTCTTTGTCTGAGTTATTTCACTTAGCATAATGCCCTCAAGGACCTGTTACAAACAATGCTGCAGTGAACATGGGAGTGCAGATATGTCGTTGTGATAGCAATATAATGAATGGTTCTCTTTCTTAACAATTTATAGAAAGTGGAGAAAGACTTGAGATTTATTATATGTATATGAGAATTATATACTATTTTCCCCAGACTTAAACAATATTATATAATACATTAATATCATATATAGTAGGTTTCTTATGTTTTCTAATTCTCAAAGTAATTAAACACTTAACCAGTGGTGTCAAAAGTAAGTTTATTGTCTTTTTCTACTTTTAGTTTATTGTTTCTGTTATACTTATTTCCAAATTTTGTTTTTTTCTGCATTTTAAATATTAAAATAGTTTATTTTTCATGATAGGGCCTGTTAATTAGCTCATTTTCGTCACATTCTCCTATTCTGAAATCGAAGATCATACTTTTAAAATATAATCATCGTTAATTTATTTCTATAATTTTCTTTAACTCCACTCTACAGTTAAAAGAGAGATTCCTTCTGCTTCAAATGCAGTGACCAGATGGGCTGCCCCTATAACTTATTCTCTGATAATGACATACCCACAATATTCCCTCTGTCTTTCAGCTCTACCATGCCTTCCAGCTGCTGCCTCTGCATGTTCCCTCCCCGCCTCTGTGTTCTTCCACAGCTTTCCTGATGATGAAACAGTCGAGTGACTGCTTTTCCTCTCGTGACTTCTGAATTAAGTCTCAGTTTAAAATGGATCTCCCCTTGCTAAAAAACACATAAATGCAATGATGCCTTTTGTGTTACGCTACTAAACATCTTCCTTGGAAGGAGCATCTCAGGAATTTATGCTTTAACATTTTCATGTTCACAGTTATAAATACTACCCTTTTCTTTTATAGATATAAAGAGGCATTTTAAGTGCAATAATTATCAGTGAATTTCAAATTCAGTTTATACAGTTAATGATAAAACAATTAAGTAAAAATATATACATATGTACATTCATACATACATAAGAAAGTAATTAAAATGTAATAAGAAAACCTGTGTAGAAAATTGAATAGCTATGAATTGTTTTTCCTTTTCACTTACTCAGTAATTTCTAAGATTTCCAAAAAGACAACATGCTATAAATATTGCAACATATTGTAATGTGAAATATAACTTATATATAACCCTGATGTGTGTGTGTGTGTGTGTGTGTGTGTGTGTGTGTGTGTGTATGATATAGATGTAGATACAGGTACAGATGCAGAATCAGTCAAAGTTTTTTCAAGAATACAGAAGCCTCTCTATTACTCCAAAAATAACAAAGGTCAGAGGAGACATTGCCAACAATTTCACCCAGCAGTATGAAGACAAGTGGTGTTCAACAACTCTCTAGAAAGTTGCTGAAATTTATAAGAATCTTTGAGCAGTTCTCACAACTTTTCTGCTTTGGGCTACAAAAGTGAACATTTTTCCAGGTAGCCAAATGTGAACTTCACATCTGTAACTGCCACAGTAGTCACTTCTTCTCACCTACTGTACAAATTTAGACAGATTACTTCTCATTGACAAAATTTGGAAGAAAGTAAAGTGATGGTGAACTTCTAAGAGACAATCCAAATGATCATTCGCCAAAGTGATACTTCATCTATTACCCAAGAAAAAGACCTCAAAAATATCTTTATATAGTCAAAAAGGATGTATTCTTTTATGGTAGTTGTTAAACTCATTGTATCTCTTGCTATTTTAACAGGAAACTAGAATGATTATTAAAATAATCTCACTTGATAATTTTTTTTTCTTTTCCCCTTGAAAATGGGACCAAACTATTTAAAAATGTATTTTCTTAAAGGACTATAAATATGGTTTTAAAAATATTTTAAGACTTCTTGGTAAAGCGATTAGTTCATCGTTGTTGTGTATGTTCATTTTCATACACAATAATTTTTAAGAAATATGATTAGAATTTACCTAGTATAAATCATTTCTACTCATTTCATTACTTGCCACTTTTGGCAGCTGACATATCTCAATAAATCAACAGTTTTGTAGTTCTAAAGTTTCTAATGTTCTGATTGCATGTACATGATTAATATATTCTGATTTATCTATTATATTTAAATTAAATATAAAGTATCTTGATTAGATATGTTTTATTAAAATAAAACCAGAAATATTAATAAGGATGGTTAAGTAAATGCATTTTGAAAGCATGCTCACTGACATTTAAAGAAGAATATTTCTTAATATAATGCAAATAGCAGAGAATTTTAAATGCCTTTTTGAAAAGTGTTATTAATAATCTGAGCTTTAATTTCTTACTTTTCACCTCTTGGGCTCATGCTTTTCATTGAGATTACAGAGTTGATTTGAGAGAGCAAGTTAATTCAAGTGTAAAGTATGCAGATCTGTTTTATTGTTTTTATTTTTATTATATAAAAACCAAAAATTTGGAAAATCAAGATAGAATAAGAGTCCCTACATTATATTTTGCTGGGAGTATAAAATATTACCTGACCAAATAATTATTACATATTAGAAACCTTTAGTTAGCCCTCAAGCAATTTAATTTTAACCATCCAATCAAGACGTTTTCCTGGAAGTAATGCTATAAATAATCAGAAATACAAGCTAAGGTTTGTTTTCAAGACTGTTAATCAGAGTGTTATATATGAGAATGAAAATTCTGGAGGAAAAAAAAAAAACTAAAGACTGTGGAAATGTTTGACTAAAATATTGTCTATATGAACAATTACATATTAAATAAGAATCAAATTTTGGTTAATATTTAATGATAAGTAAAATATTGAAGGCACAAAACAGATGGCAATGCAAATATTTAAACCTATATATGTCAGCTTATTCTCAATTACATTAATATAAATCTGTGTACATTAATTACACACACACACACGTTGATGAAATAATTTTGGAAATAAATATACCAAATGTTAATAGAAGAGTCAAAGTTGTTTTTAAATTAACGATAAAATACTAATGTATTAAGTACTCATTGTAGCCAGTGAGTTCCATATTGTTCATAAACGTCTCCCATCCTCTCTACTCCTATAGCTCAGTTTACGATATTGTTTTAGGTATTCATAAAGGACACACCAATAATGCTCACAATTTTGAACTCAAGTAGTGTGCAATCATACCATTAACTTAGAAATCGAGGTTAAAGAAGCAGTGTTAAATGTGAAATATAATAAAAAGTCTTATATGCTATGAAATTTGAATAGGAGATATTCACTGCTTGGATTCAGTGTTTGCAAAAAAATTATACCTGGCTTGTCAGAAATTAATTGAAGAAATTCATAGGAGAATACTTATCATAAAGAATAGATGAACTAAGTAAGGACCAAACAAAAATGTTGGCCTTGGTGGGGAGCAATGATTCTGAGAATAGACTCTGTAACCTTTGTACTTGCAGGTATGTATTGGACCAAATGATGGAATGTAATGCTACTCGTTAGTACATAATGAAGCAGAATTTAAAAGTGTTGGCTTCTTGAAATATTGTGGAGAACAAGTCAGCTAAGGTTAGTTCCAGAAAAACATGGCTGCACTTAATAATTTGTGTCATAAAGCATTCAGATATCCACACATTACACATTTTATACTTTTTCAGTTTCTTATTTTCAGTTGTATATCTGCTTGATCTTAAATAAGGTATCTGGAAACTGTGGATCTATATAAATCAGTGTATTGTTTAATCATAGTATTATTCATAAGACAGAATGGCAAAAGAGTAGAGATAGATGTAGAACAGTTTTGTAAAGGTGATTAAAGATTATAGGAGTTATTTTCTATTTCTCCTGATTTTTTTTATTTTAGCCATACACAAAAGGAGACTGAATACATAAAACGTGCTGAGAAAAAAATTCCTAAAATGCTTTAAAAAACAAAAGATTCCCCATAAACACAATACTCTTATATCTCAATCCTTAACATAAATGATTTCTTGTTTATTTAGTCATTTCTACAGTCACTTTTGTAGCTAAATATTTGTTTGGTTGTTTTTGAGAAACTGCCCAGAGGGAGCAGAGATGTTGGAGTTAGCAGAAAATCAAAGCAATGATTATAAGTATGTTCAAAGTATGAGTACTACATACCAGTATACTACAAAGTACTATAAATATGTCAAAAAAAACATATTTAAGATTTAAAGGGAAGTTTTATGATAGTCACTCAAGAAATTAAAGATATCAGCAAATAGATAAAATTTACACTAGAAATAACCAAATGAAAATTCTAAAGTTGAAAAGCTCAAATTAAAATTTAAAAATTCACTATAGGGGCTCAACAGCAGATTTTAGTTGGCAGAAAGAAGAATTAGTAAATTTGAAGATAGATCAAAAGAGATTATCCAGTCTGAAGAACAGGGGAAAAGAATTAAGAGAAACATTTTCTCAGGAACTATGGGACACCAGTAAGTATGACAACACATGCATAATGGATAGATCAGAAGGAGAAGAGAGAAAGCAAGAGACAGAAAAATGTTTGAAGAAATAAGTGAAAATTTTTCTAAATATGAAGAATACATAAATCTACACATCGAAAAAGTTCAACATACACCACATATGATAGACATTAGAGATAAACAATGAGACAGCACAAACTGATCAATGACAAAGACAAAATCTTGAAAACAACAAGACCAAAACCATTCATTATGTGCAGGAAACTACAATAAGGTTAGCAGCCTACTTTTCATCAGAGATATTGTGGAACTCCTTTAAGGCCTCATATTGGTAAATAGAAGAGCAGGGGTACAGATTTTGTGGTTTTCATTTAGGGTAGCTAAATATCATTTTTCTGGACTTTAGTCAATATCAAAAAAATAAATAAAATGCCTCACTTTCTTTTTCTCTGGAACCAAGTCTGTAAGAAGACTATACCCAGATCTGGTTGTAATCCAAAACTTGAGAAAATAAACAACCCAAGGGTTAAGTGAGAATACCAAGGTTGGTAACCTAAAGAAGATAATATACACATTATGGCTTGAAATGTAGGCGGTAAGCTAGAATATCAGGGCACAGAAGAGCTAGGGAAGCAGAAACATGTTTCAGGGCTTGGAGTAGATGAATGAGAAGATCATCTGGAAAGACTTGGAAATAGCATAAATGGTTCATGATTGGGTGTTTTTTTTACTAAAGCACAATGCACAAATAAGCTGACTCTTTTCAATGTTCAGATTTGAAGTGGTAACAATGACTAATCCTTTACAAATAGTAAATAAAGGGGAATTTACCTAAGAGAGGAGAATCAGCATTGTGTAGAGAAGAGGAACAAGGGCAAAATGCATAGTATTTTCAAAAGTCTGGGATGTATTTTCAATAGTCTTTCTATTAAAGTTATAGAAAAGCTGTGAAGTGTGAGAAATCTTTTGAAATGTTGGATACAACAAAGTAACTATCAAGAAAGCAGACAAAGTGCTAGGAATATAGTCCATATTTTAAAGGGACAGTTTTGAAAGAGCAATGAGCAAATGTAGACCAAGAGTAGATTCCTGACTCAAGAAATTTGGGCAGACCTAAACCAATTTAAAAAGACCTACTGGGGAAGATTTTGTGTTTATTTGTAAGTACTTCTATGAGTCATAAAGATGTGAGAGAGTGAAATAATTTGATAGAAGAAAACTGTAAAAGAAATAGGGAGACTTCAGAACAGGTGCAGGAATAACCAAGACCAACATAAGGGATATTTTGAGTTTTTATACAAGAAGAAAAGCAGTGTAGACATTACAGTCCTTTGTTGAAGTTGTTGAGTAAGAGAGTAAAGAAACAAGAAAAAAATGACTGTTTAAAGAAATGTTACGCACTCTTTAACATAAAAATAACTAACTGCATTAACATAAAATTTTTGGTTTATATGGAAATGTATTTCTTGAGAATAAGACTTGGACGTGATAAAAATCACTTGGCCTCTAGTATTATGATTTGTAATACCTCCCAAAATGTGTAGTAATGGCTGAAAATTTGCCTTTGTGCCTTACTGTTATTTAAATATACATTGGCTATTAGGTAAATTGTGGACATAAAGTTCATATAATAATGAACCCAAACTGTGTTCTTTGGCCAAGAAGTTTTACGTATATCATTAGAGTGGAATGGTACTTTTGAAGCTATGATGGGTAAGCAGGTAGATTTCGGTCATTTCAAAATCATTCTGTAGACACATTCTCTCTGTGACACATCAAAGCTCAAGTGCCAGAGCTGGGTCTTGAACACTGAAAAGTACACTTGTCATTCTCACCACCTCATTATTTGACAGGGTGACTGGGAGAGCTGGGATATACCAACGATCACAGGAGTTGTGATTGTTGGCAATTTGAACACCCAAACACATAACGCCAGAAAATTTTCTTGGATCATAATAGATTGAGAATTTTAGCAGGTTATGACTCATTAATTAGAGAATCTGCCTCATCAGTAAGGAAAATAAGGCACCAGTGTGATATTGCTCTTTTTGGGTGGATCTCATCATAAGCTTTATGGCTACTGATCATTAAATATTTGTGTGTGTGTGTGTGTGTAGTACCCCCTTATCTGAGGGGGATATGTTCCAAGACCCCCAATGGATGCCTGGAACTGTGATTAGTACTGAACCCTGTATATACATTTCATTTTCTTCTCTACGTACATACCTATGATAAAGTTTCATTTATAAATTAGGAACAGTAAGAGATTAACAACAACTAGCAATAATAAAAGAATAGTCATAATATACTGTAATGAAAGTTATGTGAATGTGCTCTCTGTCTCTCAAAATATTCAATTCTCACCTTTTCCCTTAAAGGGAGCACTGTATGGGCTTCTCTTTGGAATATGTGAATTGCCAGCATCACTACTCTTGAACTTCAGTGTTATTACATGAAATAAGGGTTACTTGTAACAGTCTATGGTCAGGCCTGAAAAGCCACGCATGGATTTTTAACCAGGAGTCAGCCTCCACAAACAAAGAGAACTATCAAAAATCAACATAAATTCTTCAGGGAATTATTTGGGGGTTTTCTTTGTTTTGGGCTTGTTCATTTGAGTTTCCCCTGTCTTTAGCCTTTCTTCTCTGTAGAGAAAATTATAAAACACTGTGTTAATACTGAACATTTTTTCTCTACAAATACACAAGGAAGAAGACATAACATATGAGTTTTTAATAAAGAATGTACGTTTCTTCCTTATGAAACAGATTACATAAATAGTATCCAGAATTTAAGATGCTTTAAGGAAACAGGGAAAGCCTTGTTTAAAATAGAACTGCAACACTCAATGTTCTGTAGCAAGCCATTTCCTCTTTTAATGGTCCTTATTTATATCAAAACACAAGTACAGGGTTTATTTATGAAAGTCTGACACCTCTCACAATATTCTTCTCCCTAAATTTGAAAATAAAATATAATATTTTTTCTTTACAAGTTCACTTTATAGAAGCATACTATACTGCATTCTTGAAGATTAGGAGAAAGCAATTAGACATGCACTGCTTGAAATACTTTGAGGAGCATCTGGAATAAGTGCAGGCTTAGTTACTCTTCACACTTTTCTGACTCCTTAGCTGATGCTCAGTATACACCTAACAATAGTCAGGAATGCATAAATGAATGGATGAGCTCTTTTCTTGTGCTGGTTTTGGTGCCCATCAGGAATCTCCCCAGGGAACGACATGGCACTGGCCTCCAGTGCTACTATCATGTAATTCTGCATGCTCGTCTCCTGTTTTCTGTTCAGCAACTACAATATCCTGTGAAAAGAGGATAGGGACTTAGCAATTATGCAAACACTGGTATGTATAGCAGAGATTACTTCCACATAGGACGAAACTATTTTATATTTCTTAAAAACGTGTGTAAAGGAAGATGACTCTAGATTTGAGTCTCAGCTGTACTATTTCAGTTTTGCTACAAAAAAAGCTACAAACTAAAAGTAAACCACATCATTTTTTTCTCAAATTGTTTTGGGCTGATTAAATAAATAATGAAAACAGTATTCCTGATAAAGTCAGAATTATAACTACTTATGTAGTAGGGCATAGGCACACTCCAATCAAAACTCCAGTCAATACATACTGCATAGTGACTAAAGTTAATAACACTGACTTGTATACTTGAAATTTGCTGAGAGTAGATCTTAAGCGTTCTTATGAAAAAAAAAAAAAGGTAACTTTTTTTATGAGGTAATGTATGTGTTAACTTACTTGTGATCATTTCACAATGTATACATAGTATATCAAATCATCACTTAGACATACTAAATTTGTACAATTTTATTTGTCAATTATACCTCAACAAAGCTGGAAAAAAATAAGGGATATTGGGTGTGGGATACATGGGACCTCTCCGACCTCCACTATGCTGTTTCACCTGACCCTTGACTAATGCAAACTTCCATGGGGAAAAATGGCACAGGATGGGTCTGTGCTTCTGTTGGTTTTAGACTCTTCTTTGTACCATTGTCATAAGTGATTCAAGCCTTAACTCTCATTTTTTGGTTTGTTACTCTAATTGGCTACTCTGATACCTGGCAACTCAGCTTTTCCAGCTCAGCTGAACTCCTGACAATAATCATACATGTATTGAAAACGCCTTTGTGCCAAGTTAAAAACTGTTTTATTTCATTAAAATACTCACACCCTTATGCATAGTAAGCAAGACGTGCCCCTCCTATCACGTTGCTTTATGGTTGAATCTGCTCAGCGGCACAGGATACCCCAAGACCCACAGCACCTGAACAGTTTTGGAGGTCCTGGTTTTGAGGCTGTGTCTGCGTTATTGTACCCTTCCTAAAATGCAGCATTATATAACCCATAATCCTAGGGAGTAGTCACAGCTCTGTTCAACCTCATTTTATTGGCGAAGAACCTGTTCAATTTTTTGCAGTGAGCCTCCTTCACATGTGAAACATTTATTTCCTTCACCATGAAGGCAGATACGTCTTGGATGCCTCTGTTTGCTAGAGCTGTTTGCAACAGCTCTAAGCTTCATTTATACTTATTTGTATTTCTTTCCGTTTTTGGGGAAATATTTTTTTTGATTTTGAAAATGGCTATGTCTTTTTTATTTTGTTTTTTATATTTTGTTTTCCTTTGGAATATAATTACACTTATTTGTTGGTAATTTTTTGTTGTTTTTGTCTCCTTGTATTTACCAATGATTATTTTTTGGTGTGCTTATCAGAATACAACTTTCATATAATTGAAGTGTTGAATTAAGAATTATAAGCAACAAGTAGGTTTTTCACATAGTTCTTAATGAAGAACAATTAGCCAATATTTTTTACTAAAACAATTGTGCCATTTTTCTGATTACATGACTATAAATGTCAATTTTCAATGCCACCCACCTACATTTTTTCAGTCCCATCTACCTACATTTCAAATGAATTAATGTAATTTTTACTACAAGCTTTCAATTTTCAAAGATATTGTTCTTGATTTTATAACTTTAAAAACGTAATAACAAAAGAAGAGTCTTTCAGAATTAGAAGGGACCCTCACATAGGTCATGGTAATATGAACTTCCTAAGGATTGTATTATCTAGTTTCTGGTCAGTCTATCATATTAATTCTCATTTTCCCAAGGTTCATTGTTCTCTTCCATCAAGTGCATTACCAACTAAATATGAGTGTAGCCATGTAACTAGAGAAAAAATAAGTAACTTTCAAATTAAAAATTTTAATGTTACAC
Source organism: Rhinolophus sinicus (assembly GCF_057876585.1). NCBI lineage: Eukaryota > Metazoa > Chordata > Mammalia > Chiroptera > Rhinolophidae > Rhinolophus > Rhinolophus sinicus. The sequence goes on from NC_142507.1 coordinate 39,822,211, forward strand.
ATTATTTAAAAATCCCTAGATAGATTATACTGCATTCATAAGGGATTGTAACTCTAATTTTTTTTTAACTCAAAATTCTTGAGCATTGCTTTTTGAGATATTTAAGCGGAAACAATAAAAATAAATTAACCTTCAAAAATTCTTATGCAGTATGCTCAGTGAAAAAACTCAGACATGAAGGGATATATATTGTATGAGTTCATTCATACGAACTGATTCTCAAAGGCAAAACTACAGAGATGGAAAGTAGATTAATGGTTACCTAGGAAGAGGAGTAGGAATGAAGAGACTGTAGATGGGCTCAATGTTTCTTTTTATGATAATAATGTTCTAAAACTTGATTTAAAATCATGGTGATGTGGTGATAGTTTCAGAATTCTACAAATATACAAAATTTATTGAATTGTCAAAATATGGTTATTTAGGTAGGAAAATTGTGATATAAAATAATTTGACATAAAAAGAGAAAACATTGTTTGTGGCACTAGAGTCAAATAGAGTAGCTTTACCATTAATTGGCTGTCTGACCTTGAACAATCTATTTACTTTCTCTGCACCTTACTGTTCTCATGTACAAAATGGAGGAATAATTCCTACCCCACAATGGTGAATTAGAGCCAACGGAGATAAGGTAGGTAAAACACATTGCATCTTTTCTAGCAAATAGTAAGGATTCAGTTAATTATATAAGATCTACTTAAGATATTTGGCATGTCTTTCTATAGGAAAATAAAACTGGTCTCTTGTACTCACATCATTTTTTTTTAATGTAATAAACATGGGAACTTACATCTAACCCTTCCCATCAAATCTTGCGTAATAATTTTCTCACTCTACAGTAAACAAAAAATTGCCAGCATTGTTCTCTCAATTAAAAAAAAGTTTTCTGCCTTGTAAGGATCAAGATTACACACCAGATTGAATATTAACATATGGAGGGTGGGGTTTTAATGTTTCGCTACCACTAAAGTTTCACTTACAAAAAGGAGATTAGAATTATTATTGAATTCTAATTAGAATTTGATTATGATTTGAATTGTTCAATACCTTCTATCCACTTTTTTTCATGAATACACTCTATGTAAGGGCTCCATGAGAAATGAAAGGTGCTAAGGGTTTTAATTTTAAAATTTTGTTTCTCCTGGGCTAACAGGCACTACAGTTAATGTCAACCATTGGCAGTAAACAATTCCGACATGAGGCCTGTTAAGCTGCAATTATTTTAAGAAAACTTTTTGAGTGCCAGACCCTATGTGCCAACTCATTGATGAGACTGAACCACAAATACTAACAAAGTGCAACTGAGCCCCATGGAATTATGAAATATACAATTCAGAGAAGCAAAACTTCATAACCTGCTTTATGGGATGTGATTTTATTAAATATGCATTAAATTTGAAAGCAAGGCATTAAATAGTCTTTTTCCCCATATCTATGAGTGGACGAAAAAGGGGCCACATGTAAGCTCAGGGGAAGCCTGGAGGCCCTACAAACTCAGAGACCGAAATTAACCACATAGGAAGATCAGAACATAAAAACTACTAACTGAAAGCAGGTCCTTGGTCAGTAGCTTCTCTGTAAGTGAGCCTGTCTATTGCCTTTATTTGCATCTAAAATAACAGCCCTTGGAACTTCAGAGTATTTTTCCTGGCCCCTCAGGGCACAACCCACCACACCAGAGCAGGAAACTACAGAATCCCTCATTGTTCTTGTCCCCTGATCACCATCTCTATGTGCTGTAAAATGCTATGTAACTATTAACCAACCCTACCAACCAATGTAAAAGAAATACATGTTTTTCCAAATTACTTTTTATTCAGCAACCCCAGACACCTTGCTTTGCTTTGTTCTACCCCCTTAATCTACCACCAAAGAATTTCATGTAACCCTCTCCTCCTTTAATTCTAATGTATAAAATAAGTTGCAAAACTGCCATTTACCAGAGCATTTTCTCAATCCATTGAGATTTTGCTTCCTGGCAATTGGTTCAAATAAATTCTTATAAGCTTTCTCTTAGGTGGATGTTTTTTCACGGACATATGTGTCTCTGAATTAAAATGAAGAAACATTTATTTGTAAAGTCTCAGAATGTTCTAGTGTGAAAACAGGGATACTCTTTTCCCTTGATGTTTCCACTATTGTTTCTCTTATAAAAGAGATTTTGTAATACAGACACTGAATTGATTCAGATATGGTAATGCTGCATTTCAATACTCTTTATCTTTTGTGTACTCAGGAACACTAAAAATCAAATACATCTAAGCACTTTTTTCCCTACTCCCATGACAATATTTTAAACTGTTTTGTGGTTTCTAGATAAGGTAATGTTGGGGCTGCATTGTGCCATAGCCTTAGGCTGCAAATGCTCTGAGTCCTCCAATTTTATCCTTCAAAATTATTCAAACTGCCTCAGTGCTTTGTTGAACAGCAGCCCTGACTCTCACATTCAGGCTCAACCATATGAGCATCCCCAATAATTAGCAACTGTTCAACTTTTAAATAGCACATTGCCTATGATACTTATAGTACGCAGATCTTATTTTGGATTAACTACAAAAACTTCTGCTAAGGCTCTTCCAAACTTTAATGAGTTAGAATCCAAATGACGAACAGTAAGAAAAAAAATTAAGTCAGAATTGAACTCCTGTACTCAGGGGTGAATGGATAGTATTGATTATATATTATCCAAGGGTAACAGGCATTAATTTGATAAGTTGAATTAACTACTGAAAATAAGACTTAGCTGGACAATCAACTTTAGTGTGTCTTTTGGAGCCAAAATTAATATAAGACCTGGTATTATATTATATTGTATTATATTATATTAATGTAGGATCTGCTGGCAATTTCTGGGTGTGGGCCGGGATCGTGTCTCGTGAAGCCGAAGAATGGAAACATGGACTAGGGAGAGGCAAGGAGTTGTAAAAGAAGATAGTTTACTAAAAGCAGGAGAAGAGGTTGCAATTTTTGAGTGGGAGGGGGTACCCGAAACTTGGAAGACGGTGACAGGCAAAAGTTCTTACTTTCGTACCTTCCCTTGCCTGCTTGGGGAAGGGGGCTGGAGCCTTCTAATGGAATTCATCTATTAGGTTTGTCCTGTTTGCCCATCCTGAAGGGATTAATGAAATAACCCATTCCTATCTATCAGATCTGCTCCTTTGTCCAGACAAAATGGATTTGAGATAATTTATTAACCTCAAGGTGGGTTCTCATCTCTTTGTCCTGGAGTGAAGGAAACATTCTGCTGTTTGTTTATTCCACCAGGGACCCCCCTGCCCCCGCCCATCTACCTAACGACAAGCTAACTAAACTGTCTCAATCCCCCCTCTGAAGATGTGACCCTAACTACCATTAGGGAATAGGAGTGATGACCGCTCTGGCTACTTCAGGCTGAAGAGGGGTGTAGAAAGAGACCAGCAGACAGGGTTGTCCAGAGGTCTATTTAAGGGTTCCTGGTAAATAAACAAATCCAGATAAGGAGGTAGTTGTCTTGTAGGCCATTATAGCCAATCAGTGGGTAGTCTGTAAGCTGAGATGCATTGTAGACAACAGCATGAGGTAATGCCTATAATAAAGGATAAAAGAAAAATGAGAAAAGTTTCCTTAAGTCCTGCTAAACTGGGAAGCCAGGAAGTAAGGAAGGAAAAATCTAGATCGAAGAATCTTGTTTTTAGTTTAATATTGGAAAATGTATTATGAATTTATTGAAGTTTGCCTTTATCTGTGAATTATCAGAGAAATTGAAACAGCATAACCCTTTAAACTTTTTATATACTTGCTTGTGTTTGAGAAGTAGATAATCTATGGTAGTTCTGTTTTTGAGAATTGTTTCTCTGACCTGCCCTAACTCTTGTCTCGCGGTATGGATAGCCTGCGAGGTAGTGTTGAGGGCCTTTGTTATTGAGCGAGCTATTTGACAAATCTTTACATATAACGCAATGGTTATAACAGATACTACAAAAAGAGATAAGGATGCATGCCCAGCTGGGCTGAATAAATGTATATCGATGTTATAACTGGAGTCCAGAGTAAGTTTATTGTGATGTTTAACCTGACGAGGTTTTTGTGGTAAGAAAACAGTTAATCTCCTGAGAGAGAAGGTTCCCCCTGTACTGTAAGCTGAGAGATTGTCTTCCCACAAATGAGAAACCATTTAGTTGGCAATTTGACATGTGTATTAGAACTCATAGAGGTGGTAGAGCTACAGTTTAAACTGTTACCACCTGAAAGATTAAAGCAGTGGTTGGAACAGCTAGCGAAATTAACACATTGATTAGCCAGAGTTATGGCTCTTTTTCCTTTACTCAGTTCTAGTGCTCGGGTGAGAGCTATTAGCTCAGCCAGTTATGTGCTGGCCTCAGAGGGTCTTATTTCCTAAGATATTATGTAGAGAAACTACAGCATATCCAGTCTTTTGTATGTCATTTTCTATAAAAGAGCTCTCATCAGTGAGGAGCGTCCAATCTGGTTTGTCTAGGGGTGTTTTTTTGTAAATCTGCTCTAGCAGTATAGGTTTGTATTAAAATGTATTGGCAGTTAATTCTTTCTCCATCTTGGGAGGAATGTGGCAGGATTAAGGGTGGAGCAGGTCGGTATTTGGATTACAGGATTTTCTAATAAGAGGGCCTGATACCACAGGAGGTGGCTATCAGTGAGTCAGTGACTATTAGCATTTAAAAGCCCTTGAATGTGTGTGGTGAGGGGCAAAGATGGTTAAGCCTTGTCCCATTGTGAGCTTGATGGCTTCAGGAACAAGGAGGCAGCTGCAGGTATGGCCAGCTGAGTGCTACAGGTCTAGTTCCTTACTTAAACAGCTGTGAGGGTCCTCTGGTTGCATTAGGCCAATCTCTTTCTTTCTGTTATATATAAATGAAAGGATTTTCCTGTAGGAAGGCTTAAGGCTGGGACACTTAACAGTGCATGTTTTAAAAGACTAAAGGCTTGGTCTGCCTCTGAGTTCCAAAGTAGCAGATGAGTATTTGTAGTTTGAGTATCTTTAATTAGTTGGTAAAGGGGGCGGGCCATTTCTTCGTATCCTGGGATCTGTAGGCAGCAGTAGTCGGTAATGCCTAGGAAGCCCCTTAATTGTTTCAGGGTCTTAGGTAGGGGATACATGGAGATGGGACAAATTCTGTCCTCCCCTAGGGCCCTAGTACCTTCAGAGATAATTATCCCAAGATATTTGAGAGAAGTCTGACACATTTGGGCCTTGGCTTTGGAAACCTTGTAACCCTTAGAGGCTAGAAAATTTAAAAGGCCAGTAGTGTCTTGGCTGATGAGGTTTCAGATGGAGCACACAATAAAAGATCATCAACGTATTGTAAAATAGTACAGCTGTTACAGGAAAAATCTTTTAGGTCCTTAGAGAGGACCTGTCCAAAGAGGTGTGGACTATCTCTAAATCCCTGCGGGAAGACCGTCCAGGTGAGCTGTGAAATCTGGCTTTCAGAGTCCTCAAAGGCAAAGAGATATTGTGAGTCAGGGTGCATGGATATACAGGAAAAGACATCTTTTAAATCTAATACCATGAACCATCTGTCATTTTCAGGTATTTGGGCTAGGGGTATGTAAGGATTTGGAACTATAGGGTGTATAGAAATAACTGTCTTGTTGATGGCCCGAAGGTCTTGAACTAATCTCCCTTCTCCATTTGGTTTGGGAACCCCTAAGATGGAGGTATTGCAAATGCTGTTGCATCCTCTAAGGAGCCTTTGCCATTTGAGACTGTTAATGACAGAGACTACTCCTTTCCGTGCCTCAGGCTTCAGAAGGTATTATTTCCATCAAGGAAATAAAGTGGGGTCCTTAAGATGAATGTGGACAGAGCGGCCGTTAAGGCGCAACCAGTTGTCTCTTGTGATGCCCAAACATCAGAGTTGATGTTGGTTTCTACTACTGGGAGGCAGCTAGAAATACTTCCAGGGGCTAGGAGAACAATAGTTCCCATCGCTGTCATAATGTCTCTTCCTAATAGAGGAGTAGGGCTGTCTGGCATGATTAAGAATGAGTAGGAGAACATTAGGTCATCCCATATGCAGCCTAAGGGCTGGGAAAAATATTTAGTAATTGGCTTACCCGTGATTCCATGGATATGTCAATTGGAGCGGGTCCCTGGATTGGAGAGCAGGACAGAGAATGTGGCTCCTGTGTCTAGAACGAAACCAATAGGTTTTCCTTCCACTTCTAGGTTTACCCGGGGATCAGGAGTCCCAATGGCTAGGTGGGACAAGGGAGCCATCGGTAGAAGCCCCGGGACCCTTCAGTCCTGGACAGTGGGAGTCTGACTGGACAAGGCTGGCCTCGGGGGTAGAGGCCTCCAGGGACACTCTGACTTCCAGTGACCCCCTTCACAGATGGGACAGGGCTGCGGAGGTCTCTCAGTCAGCTCTGGTTGCCGTGGGCATTCTCTCCACCAATGGCCGGACTGTCCACATTGGTGTCCAAGTTGGACCTTCCCTTTCCCCGGGCACCCTATAAGGCAGCGACTAATCCTTCTGTCTTTTTTCTTATTTTCCTTTCCTTGTCCTGGGCGTCCTCTTCGTCCCGATTGTAAAAGATGGCGTTGGCTACCTTGAGTAACTGGTCCCAGGTGCCTTTGGGACCAATAGCCAATTTTTTGTAATTTCCTGTGGATATCTGGGGCAGCCTGAGTTATAAATTTGTCGTTTAAAAGAATATCCCCTGTGGGGGTGTCTGGTCCCATAGGAGTATGTTTAAGGCCTCCCTGAGCCTTTCTAAAAAGGCTGAGGTATTTTCTCCCGAATTCTAGCTAATTGTATAGTTTTGAATAATTGATTGGTTTGGCCCTTGTTCTCCTCAGTCCCTCTAAAATGCATGCCAGAAAGTGTCTTCTCTGCCAATTTCCCATGGCTGTATCAGGACCCCATAGTGGATCATCAGTGGGTACTGCCTGCTTCCCTATAGAGAAGGATTCCCAAGTGGAATCCCATCCTGCCTGTTCCTCATAATATGCTAGGAAATGATAATCTCCAAACTTGTCGGCAGCTTGCAAGGCTACTTGTATTTCAGAACTGGTGAGAGTCTGATTCAGGATTAACATAACATCTCTCCAAGAGAGCTCAAAGACCTGGGTTAAATTTTGGAAAGCGTCTATGTATTTGTCAGGGTCATCTGAAAACTTCCCTAAATCTCCCTTTATTTGTCTGAGACCTTGTAAGGAAAAAGGGACTTGAACCCTGGCAGGCCCAAATTCTCCTCCTGGCATCTCCTGTAAGGGAAGGAGATTTATTCTGTGCTGGGGACGCTTTTGATTTACTCCAAGCTGGGGACACATCTGTACAGGAGGTCCTGGATATGGAGGACAATTAGAAGGAGCTGGGGCAGGAACTGGCCCTGGAGGAAGAGCCAGATATAAAGCTTTGAGATGATCCCTTGACTGGGTGTTTGTTGAAGGGACCTCCTCAGGAGAGGAGGGTCCCACTGGAGGTTCTTTTGGAGGAGTCACTTTAGGAGGGGACTCCTTAGGGAGAGTCTCCTTAGAAGGAGTCTCCCTAGGAGGCGTCCCCTTTGGAGGAGTCCCCTTAGAAGGGGTCTCCTTAGGAGAAGGAAGGCAAGAGATCACGGCCAAAAGAGCCGGGTCAACTCTACATTTCTTACAGAGATCTGGGTTGTCCCTCAGGGCGAAAAAGCCTGAACATATGGAACTTTTGATCATTTGCCCTCCTGTCTGCAAAACAGGTCTAGCTGCATGATAGTATTGTAATTAATACTTTCCTCAGAAGGCCAAGTCTCCGCATCTTCCAAAGTGTATTTAGGCCAAACCTCTGAACAAAAGAAAACCAGGCGCCTCTTCTTCAAAGTCTGAGGGTCAAATTTGTCCCAATGTTCAGGGGGGTGAAGGTGAGGGCTGATTGCCCATCTGAAAGGGAGGAAGGACAGAAAGCCGTTCCTTTGCAATTCATCTCCACAACTTGTTCTATGGCGTCTCCCCAGAAAACTTGGGCCACAGACACCGCGCGACTGGTTCCAAGATGGGTGGGGAGACACGGCATGCCAGGATTATTTGCACTTACCTGGGTGGCCTGGCCAGTGCCTCCGGTGGGCGCCTACCCAAATCCATATATGTGTGTGTGTGTGTTTGTGTGTGTGTATGTGTGTCCCTGCCTGAATGTCTGGCACTGGCCCACAGGCCAATAAAGGCTGTGGCCAATAATGAGGTGCTTGAAGGTAGAGGGGTATATGACCCAACACTGAGCATTACAAAAATTGATAGCATGATTAATATAATAGTGGCCTTCTAAATAAAAATGTTTAGGGAGAGAGTATATACTCAAAGCTTGTAAAGAAGGCATGCAGTCTGGGCAGAAAGGCAAGGGGGCAAGTTTTGATTCCCAATAGGTAAAAGGGGGCAAAAAGAGGAAGTGGAAGCCCCAAAGGCTTCAGATAAAGCTTCCTCCTTAAGGTAAAGTGAGTCTGGAATATATCACCCTCCCCTGTGTATTTTGTCAGATGGCTGACAAAAGCAGAGTGTAAGAGGAAAGTGGCAGGTATACAGGACTCCATGGGTGGAGCCCCTGATGAGTCTGGGCTGCCAGACAATTACTGAAGAATTGACAACAGGTGGAGAGATCACAAAAACAACAGACAAATTTGAGGTAAAGATTAGGACACTTCCATTTGCGCTTTAAATTTGGAGGAGATCCCAAGAGGATGGTATGAGAGGGAATACTAAATGCCAGTAAATCTTATCCTGAGTGACAAGAGATGTCCTATAGAGGCAGAGGTCCATGTTCTTACCTCAAGATGTCTTGAAGTCAGCAGGGATTGTTACGGATGTCTCGCTGGGAAGAAACCCTAGACTAGCATCTCAAAAGCTGAGAAGAGTCAGTGACAGGATGAAAGAACAGCAGAGACAAGGAGTCATCCTGTTGGCACCCTTACAGGCAGTCGGGATGGGAAGGGATCAGAGGGACCTTTGGGACCCACTGTAGAGTAGCTACAGACAGGATCCAAAGGTCCACAGTCCTAGCCACGCACCAGCATTTAGTCTCCTCATGGAAAGGAAAAAGGCAGCAGAAAGATATGAGAAAATCACAAAGAGGGAGAGGGAAGACTCCGAACTGCGCCCTTATGGGCAGTTGGGCTGGAGGAAGATCCAGGGAGCCTTTGGGACACACTACAGAGTAGATACGCTCAGAGTTCCGCAATTGCTGCCAAGGGCCCTTTGCCTCAATGGTTCACTGTCTTTGGGCTTTACTCCACCAGAGAGAGAAAGCATGACAAAAGGCAGTTGGACTGTGGCCAACATTCCTCTGGCTCAGTGCCGGAGGGGATCATCCAGAGCCCTTCTGCAAAGCCTTTACCTCCATGGCTTAAGGTCGGCAGCTGTGCTAGTCACTTTTAAATGGCTGACAAAGGCCCAATACTTGTGTGACAGGAGAAACAAAAAATGATGAAGGCCCATAGGGTGGGCAAATAGAAAGTCACAGATAATATTTACCTCTCCTTCAGTCCTGGACACGAGCCCCCAAATGATGTAAATGATATTGGATCTGCCGGTAGTTTCTGGGTGTGAGCCGGGATCGTGTCTCGTGAAGCCAAAGAATGGATCCACGGACCAGGGAGAGGCAAAAGTTGTAAAGGAAGATAGTTTATTAAAAGCAGGAGAAGAGGTTGCAGCTCCCAAGCAGGAGGGCTACCCCAAACTGGGAAACCCAGTGACTGAGGCAAAAGTTCTTACTTTATACCTTCCCTTGCCTGCTTGGGGAAGAGGGCTGGAGCCTTCTAATGGAATTTATCTATTAGGTCTGTCCTGTTTGTCCATCCTGAAGGGATTAACGAAATAACCCATTCTATCAGATCTGCTCCTTTGTCTAGCCAAAAGGGATTTGAGATAATTTATTAACCTCATATCTTTGTCCTGGAGTGAAGGAGACATTCCAGAACCTGGAGTTTTAGGATATGGCTGCTTTTTGTTTATTCCACAAGGGACACTCCCCCTCCTCTGTCAACCTAGCAACATGCTAACTAACCTGTCTTAATATTATATAAGACCTGGTCTTATAGTATATTATATAAGATCTGACTATATTATATATTATATTATGTATTATATTTATTATATTATATTAAAGACCTGGTCTTATATTATACTAAAATATGACTAGGTCTTATATTAGTTTTTGCTCCAAAAGACGCATTAGAGCTGATGGTCTGGCTAGGTCTTATTTTTGGGGCAACGCGGTATATTTGATGATTATTGAGATTTTTTTTCTCAACGTGTTTTGCAGAGTTGATTTTCTGGAATATTGTATTTGAATATTACCTTTTGGACTTTTCTATTTCTCAGACCATTTGTGAATACTGGGTTTGCATATATATCTTAAGATGAACACATAAGTTAGAGTTAGAAGGATTGTCCTTACTCATTGGTGACAATGAAGATAATAAAGATCTTTGGTTTACTTATTTTTAATTATATTTTAAACGTCTTTGCTTTTTACAGTAGTTTAGATTTTATAACAAAATCTAAGGTACAGAGATTTTTCATTATAACCTCTGCCCCCACAGATGGATAGCCTTCCCCATGATCAAAAATGGTATATTTTTTACCCAAGATGAACCTAGATTGACACATGATAATCACTCAAAGTCTACAGTTTACCTTAGAGTTCACTGTTGGTGTTGTACATTCTATGGATTTGGAAAAATGTACAATGAAAAATTATAATTCCACGCAGAATATTTTCATTGCTCTAAAAATCCTGTGTTCTGCCTCTCATCTCACCCTCACCTCCCCATGTTTACTTTTTACCAGATAGCAAACTATGAATTTTCAGTGAATTATCTTATTTAGACCTTATAGCAAACGCCCTAGCTACAATTGATTGGGCCAGGGGAAATCATCTTACTTAGCCAGTCTGATCAGGTTTGTTTTATTTGGAAATTTGGAATTGGTTGGGGACAGACTATAGAAGTGGAGGATAAAAATCATTGGGGCTGTTATCAGATGCTATGGACTGCTGATGTTTTTTCTTGTTTTTAAGAAGAAGAATTAAATTTTGAATGCTGGGAGAAATAATAAAGTCACAGAAGAGAAGTAATAATGGGGAAACTGACCTTAAAATGGTTCCCTGCCACGTGGAACTGAGCTAAAATGGTGGCCCCAGCAGAGAGAGAAGTCCCCAGCATAAACCCCAGCCCACTTCCACATGACCCCCTCCAAGCCGCACCTTAAGCCAATCACCAGACAACACCTACCCCTTCCCCAACTCAAGGAAGTCCCCAACCCATAAAAACCTGCTCAAAACCTTGCTAGGGGCTGTCTTTTGGGAAGGATCCCGCTGAGCCTGCGGCGTAATAAAGCTGACCTTCCTAACTCTCTGAGTGCCGCTTGGGTTCTTTCCGGTCTTGGATTCTGCAAGTGTAAAAATAAAATACATGAAGAGAGGATAGCCTGGGTTCTGGATTTCTGATGGTTTTCTAGTTTCTGTTATTCCTAAGACTCTACTGTACTTAAATTGCACAAGATGTTTTCCTCCGTTACATTAACTTGAATTCTGTTATTTGCAGTCCACAAAACTTTGCCTGAAACTAATGTTTTGATTCTCTTTTGCTCTCTTGCTCTCTCTCTCCATCTCCGTAAATCCAAACTTTCTCCTATCATTTTAGATTACTGAACTTTGTGTCCTGAAGTAGACTGCATTTAATTAGTCCAACGAAGAGCTATATAAGATAATAACAACAGAACCAGAATGGTCAATATGCCTAGAATATGTACATTATTCATTTGTTAAGGGATTTGAGATCTTGAATAAGTGACTTTTTGTTTGTTTCCTAAACTATCAGAGTAGATCTCAAATTACATAAGTAGTTTTAATTGTGTTTAGACTTGTCAGAGGGTTACATAGAGGTATGTCAAGGATTGAATGAAGGGGTTAAGTGGCTAAGGAGAGTGAGTGGATGGGCTCTTTTGTCATCTGAAGAGCCTTTTTTACACACACACACAAACTCGTACAGTCTCATAATTACACATAAATATATATTTGTAAATTCTATGTGAAAAAATTCTGATTAAAATATCTAAAATATTTTCTGTTATATTTTCATATCACTCTATGATATTAAAAACATTAGATATAAGCAAATGCATAACCCATATGATTGGGAAGAAAAGATTTAAGAAAGAAAACAGGTCAGTCCTCACCAGTGGGAACTTTTTAACTCTAAATCTCTTTGCTTCAGTTAGGAGCAGGCTTTGAAATGAAAAACAAACCAAGGAATAGCTGGAGGGCTTGTTCAGGTCTTGAAGAACTATAAACTATCTAAGACCTGTGACCAGGAGTAGTTCTGAAAATAAAAAAAAAGTGCTGTTTCTTTTGGCTTCAGTTGGCTTCATTATCTGTAATCACTTTAAATATAAACAGATTAAAATCAGCAATTAAAATTTAAATATTGGTAGAATGGAAGAAAACAACAGCTATGATCCAATCACATAATATGCTTACAAGAGACTAACTTTATCTTGCAAGGGAAGTAAAAGCAAAAATAAGTGAATGGGATTATATCAAACTAAAAATCTTCCAAGACCCAGAGTTGTTTCCTGGCCATGAAATGTATAAATGTATACTTCACTTTTTTCTTTTTTCATAGGTTTTAAAGGGTATTGAAAACATTGATAAAAACAAAGTATAAGTAGCTGCAGAGAGTATTTTACAGTTAAGAAAGGAATTGCTTCTGCAAAATAATTGGATACTGAACAAATAGCTAAGTGTTTTCTTTCCCTTTCAAAATTCATAGTACTAAAAATAATACAACTAGAACAATGAGAATGAAATAGGACATTAAGTGAATTAATTTTGGGGTTTTTTTTTTTTTCATTAGAAAAGTAAAAAAAAAAAAGATAATACGGGAAGATTACATCATGGAAGACAACAGAAAGGAAGCTCCAGGAATCAGTTCCTTCATCAAAACTACTACTGGCAAGAACTGTCTGAAGAGTACTAAGAGAATGAGAAGGCAAGCCACAGACTTGGAAAGATATTTGTCAAAGACATATCTGTTAAAGGACAGTTACCACAAATATCCAAAGAAATGTTACAACTCAGCCATAAGAAAACAAGCACCCAGTCTAAAAATGGGTGAAAGACCTTGAGAGATACCTCATCAAAGAAGATACATATGATGTCATATAATTATAAGCATATGAATTGATGCTCCATATGTTATTAAAGAATTGCAAATTAAAACAACAAGAGATATCACTACATATCTAGTAGAATGGCCAAAATCTAGAAACTGACAACATCAAATGCTGCTAAAGATGTGGAGCAACAGGAACTCTTCTACATTGCTGTTGGAATGCAAAATGGTACAGCCACTTTGGTAGATAGTTTGGCAGTTTCTTACAAAACTAAATATGCTGTTATCATGTGATCCAGCAATCATTCCCCTTGACATTTTTATCCAAAGGAGTTGAAAACCTATGTCCACAGGGAAACCTGCACATGGATGTTTACAGTAGCTTTATTTATAGTTGGCAAAACTTGGAAGCAATTAAGATGCACTTCAGTAGGAGAGGAGATAAACAAACCGCCATACGTCCAGGCAATGAAATAATGAGTAGTATTCAGTGCTAAAACAAAATTAGTTATCAATCCATCTAAAGACATGAAAGAAGCTCTAATGCATATTAATAAGTGAAAAGCCAATCTGAAAAAGCTATCATATTGTATGAGTCCAACTATATGACATTCTGGAAAGACAAAAAGATCAGTAATTGTCAGGGGTTGGGATGGGAGTGGGGAGCAGTAATAGGAAGTGCACAGAGGAATTTTAGGTTACTGAAAATACTTAGTATGATACCAAATGTCATTATATATTTGTTCAGACCCATAGAATGTACAACATCAAGAGTGAACCATAACGTAAACAAAGACTTTAGGTGATTATGATGTGTCAGTATAGGTTCATCATTTGTAACTATGTACCATTCTCTTGGGGAATGTTGATAAGGCAGAGTCTTTGCATATGTGAGGGTAGAATGTATATGGGAAAAATCTCTGTACCTTCCTCTTAATTTTGCTGTGGACCTAAAACTTCTCTAAAATTAATAGTTTTTTTTTTTTTTTTTAATAATGTAAAGACCATAATAAAGACCATAAAAATAAATGTAAAGACCATTTACATTAAAAATAATGTAAAGACCATAGTAAAGACCATTATTTTTATTTTTTAAAAATAATGTAAAGATAATTAAGTAAATGTAAACACTAGTATATTCTATTTTTGATATGTAACTCCTCTTTCTGTTTTCTATGTTATTTTAAAGACAAGTGCATAAAACAATATGTTAACTGCACAAAAATAGAGTGGTGTGATGTAATTTGTGTCAATGACGTAAAGGGAGTAGCAGAGTTGGATAGGAAGAGAGTTAATGTAGTCTATTAAAAATAATTTGATATGAATTCAAAATAGAGTGTGAGCTGTAATCCCTGTGGTAACTACTAAGAAAATAACTAAAGACTACAGAAGAAAGGAAATAAAGGGGTGATTAAAACAATATCCTGAAAAAAAAATCAAACACAGAAGAAGGTAATATTGGAGAAATTAAAGAATAAAAAAACATGTAAAACCATAATAAATGGCATAACTAATTACTTCATTACTTGTAATCACTTTAAATATAAACAGATGAAAGTCAGCAATTAAAATTGAAATATTGGTAGAATGGAAGGAAACGAAAACCATAATCCAATCACACGATGCTTACAAGAGCCTGACTTTACCTTGCAAGGGAAGTAAAAGCAAAAATAAGTGAATGGGACTATATCAAACTAGAAAGCTTCTGCACAGCCAAAGAAACCTCAACAAAATAATGAGGCAACCAACCAAATGGGAGAAGATATTTGCAAACAACACCTCTGATACCAAAAATACATAAAAAATTCATACAACTCAACAACAACAAAAAAGCCCTATTAGAAAATGGGCAGAGGACCTGAACAGACAATTCTCCCAAGAAGACATACAAATGGCCAAGAGATATTTGAAAAAATGCTCAATTCCACTAGCTACTAGGGAAATGCAAATCAGAACCACAATGAGATACCACCTCACACCTGTTAGAATGGCTATTATCAACAACAGGAGTAATAACAAATGCCAAAGAGGTTGTGGAGAAAAAGGAACCCTCATGCACTGCTGATGGGAATGTAAATTGGTACAGCTCTAATAGAAAACAATAGGGAGGTTCCTCAAAAAATTAAAATAGAATTATCATCCTACCCAGCAATTCCTCTTCTGGGTATCCACCCAAAAATCTGAAAACATTTATCTGTAAAGATATACATACCCCTATGTTCATTGCAACATTATTTACAGTGGCCGAGACATGGAAACTATGAATGTGTCCTTCCATGATGATTGGATAAAGAAGACGTAGTACATATATACAATGGAATATTAATCAGCCATAAGAAAAGATGAAATACGGCCATTTGAGACAACGTGGATGGATCTTGAGATGATCATGCAAAGCAAAATATAATGAGTCAGAAAAAGTCTGTATGATTTCACTCATATATGGGATAAAATGAAAGCAACAAATGAACAAGACAAGCAATCAAAACTCATAGATAAAGACAACAGTTTAGTGGTTACCAGTGGGTAACCAGTGGGTACCAGACATTAAAGGGGGTCAAATGTGTGTGATGGAAGGAGATTTGACTTTGGGTGGTGAACACAGGATGCAGTATATTCATGATGTGTTATAGAATTGTATACTTGGAACCTATATAATTTTATTGACCAATGTCATTCCAATAAATTTAAAACAACAACAACAACAATAAAAAGACTAACTTTAGAGCAAAAGATACAAAGAGAATAAAAGTGTCTGTATGGAAAAGGTATTCCATACAAATAATAACCAAGAGAGAGCTGGGATGGCTATACTAATATCAGAAAGTGTCAATTTTAAGTCAGAAAGTGTTAGAAAATGTAAAAAGTTGCATTTTATATTGATAGAAGAGTCAGTTCATGAAGAAGATATACCAAGTATAAACATACACACATTTAACAGCAAAGCCTCAGAACATATGAAGCAAAGATTGACAGAATTAAAGAGGAAGATAGACATTTCTCAATAGCAGGTGGAGACTTTAAACCCCACTCTCAATAATGCATAGAACGTCTTGAGGAAAGATCAATAAGGAAATAGAGGACATGAACAACACTTAAATCTACCATCACAATATCTTACAGAATAGTTTCACTGCCCTATAATTTCCCTGTGCTTTATCTATTTAACGCTCCCTCCTTCCCTGAAGGCCTGTGAATCTCTGTTCTTACTCTCTCCATAGTTTTACTTTTCAGAATGTCATATAGCTAGAATCATACAGTATGTAGCCTTTTTAATTCACTTTTTTTTAATTAGCACTATACGTTTAAAGTTCCTCCATGTCTTTTTGGCCTATTTTCAAGAGCTCTTTCTATGTCATACTTATACTTTCTATGTTATAATTCAGTAGCTATTATTTGTGCTTCAAATAATTATATACATATATTATTCATCTATTATTTGTGTATTTATTGACTTTGCTTAGTATCTTTGTCTAACAAATATTTTTCAAAATTTTTTAAAAGTCGATTAAGTCATAATGATGTTTAAATTTGCCTAACTTGCATAAGCGTCCCAAACAATTATATGACATCTATTAGAGTTTTCTAAAGTCATTGTTTTTAACATTTGTTTAATCTAATTGAAAATTTGTGAATGTAGTAGTATAGTGACCGAACTTTATAGTTTCTAAATATGGCAGACTTATGTACCACATAATTTGTTTTCTAATTGGATTATGTCCAGTTTTGTCAAATATCAAATTTACACATGTGATAAATTATTTCTATAATCTTAATAATAGAGAAAGGTTAAATAACAAATAACTGAAAAATATATATGGAAAATTAAAAATCAAAGAAAGGTAGAATTAGACAAATCACCAAAAGAAAATTTTCAGATAATCCAGTAAATGATTGCTATAGGCATTCTGCTTTTACTTTTAAATATTATGTTTAGTTGATTAGTTTTCCTTGGCCTTCATAGAAAATATTATAACTAAAAGCCATTTCCTTGCATTGATAACTAAATAACAAAACTTGTGGTACTACAACCCAAAGACACTGGAGGAGAGAAATGTGGAATTGAGAGACACAATATTATATTGTTCTCATAAAGACATAAATTTATAAATATATTATTTTCCAGAAGTAGTTAATGTGAAAAAAAAATCTTATGATTATGTTCTACATATAAAAAAGTGTATGTTTAAGAAGAATGTTGTGAAAATAATCAAAAAATAATTTCTGTCAGTATAGTTGTATAATAATTTCTATCAGTACCTAAACTTGCTGCATATGAGGTTGGACAGTTAAGTTCACGAACTCATCCTAAAAAAAGAGCTACATACCTTATTGCTGAATATCACTATGGTCACCTTTGAAGTACTACCCTTGGGAAGCTATGCACTGATGCCAGTGCCTAGTCCACCCTTCAAAGCAATTTTGGAACTTTTTCTGGCCATCAGAGCTGTCACCATATTACCCCAGATGTCCTGAATGTCATCAAAATGTCTTCCTTTCAGTATTTTCTTTCTTTTCAGGTAAAGAAAGAAGTCATTGGGGCCCAGATCAGGTGAGTAGAGAGGGAATTCCAATACAGTTATTTGTTTACTGGCTAAAAACTCCCTCACAGACAGAGCCATGCGAGTTGGTGCATTGTCGTGATGCAAGAGCCATGAATTGTTGGCGAAAAGTTCAGGTCCTCTAACTTTTTCACGCAGCCTTTTCAGCACTTCCAAATAGTGGACTTGGTTAACTGTTTGTCCAGTTCATACAAATTCATAATGAATAATGCCTCTGATGTCAAAAATGTTAGCAACATCATTGTAACAAGTTCTCAAACTTAGTTGTAAGACCTTGTACGTTTCAATCTTTTCCTCTCTGTGCCTCCTGATTTTTAGCAGCGGTAGCAAGCCAACATAGATAAATTGAACATTCTTTTACAGTCCATCATAAGGAAGAAATGAAAACTAGTTAACTAAAACTAATTGTTAGATGAAATAAGAATGTTCAGAGAAATGGTGATTTAACTAATGGACCATTAAGCAAATTAGTGCAAATTAATCAATTTGCAAATTGGCAAGAATGAACTTGGACCAATGAAAATTGGCCTAACAATCCCAGAGACATAAACTCTTAGCACTTACTTACATGCAAAGGAATTCATAGGGATACAGAGGAGTAACAAAATAAGACAGCCAATAAAAAAAGATACAGCTGTTATAAACTTGTATTCACCTAAAAGAAAGATGAAATACATAAACCACATCCCACAAACTGAAAGAACTACAAAAAGATGGTGATAGATTTTAAAAGGGTTCAATCAGAAACTGATAAAGCTGTCCAAAGTTTTCCAAAGATTCAGAAGACTTAAACAACATACTGAATAAAATTAATCTGAAATATTTTTAGCGCTTTTAATCCAAAACATATTACAAATTGAACGTTGATAAAAATCAAGAAATAGACTATAAAATATATAGACACAATGTCTGAAAGACATATAGTCTAACTAAATATGAAATATAATAAGAAAGTAATTATTAAACAGAAATCTGATACCTCATGGACTAATAGAACATTATACTAGACACAAATATTTAGCAATGAGTGACAAGGGATGCATTAATATGATATATCAAATTGTGCATTACAACATATATAAACTTGTATATTCCAACATAAGTGGAACTTAAAAGAAATTAAAGAATTTTAAACTCATTAACTTTAAAACAGGATTTGTGAAATGAGCTCAGTTTTTAAATCATGGCTATAAAGTAATAGCATTAACTTTATGTAAATAAAAGGCAGTGATAAAAATATTGAAATGGAATAAAATAGTGATCAAAAATATCAAAAGGTGATTTTAGGAAACAACAAATAAAATAGACATTTGTATAGCTAAATCAATGATCAAATGTGGTGAATACCAAAATAAACAACATTATGAGTAATGTCCCCAAATATCAGGCAAAGGATTAACATCCACAATAAAAAAATGTACTGAGGTATGTAAGGAAAATCTACAATGCAAAAGATGAGCTAAGGAAAATATCAGAAAATCTATATGGGGGTTAAAAAACTTTTGATAGTAGGAGATCTTGAAAACTGCTTGTGGAAGAGTACATTTTTTGTAAAACCACCTTACCACCTTGGAGTGCTATTTTACAATTGTACAAATCCATAAACACTGATTCAAGTTACAAATATATGCTAGAGACATTTGACAGATTTAAATAAGGAAACATATAAGGATATTCATTCCAGTTTGTTTGTTTTGTGTTTGTGTGTGGGTGGGTGATGGTAAAACTTTGAAAGGAATCTAAATAGTCATTGTTATGGGATATTCATTTATTCATTCTGGATAGTTTTCAAATGAATAGTGTTACATGAAAACAAGTTTCAAGAAAATACCATTTTTAAATTTATTAAAAAATTAAAACGTTACATATGTTATTCATACAAACACACATACAAATATTTTAAATGGACACATACATCCAAATTCATGATAGTGCTTGGCTTTAAGAATGGATGCAATGGAAAGGAATAGGATTATGAAGACAAAGAGTAAAAAAAAGTTTTTCAAAAATATAATCTGTACTCTGTGATTCCTACTATATGATATTCCGAGAATGACAAACTATGTAGAGAGTAAAAAGATCATTGATTGCCAGGAGTTGGGGGAGTAATGGATGAATTAGGGAGCACAGATAATTTTTTGAGTAGTGGAACTACTGTGTTTGATATTACAGTAGTGGATATGTGTCATTTATTTGTCTAAACCCATAGAATGTACAACACCAAGAATGTAAATGATGACTTTGGGTGATAATGATGTGACAATGTAGATTTAAATCTCTGTAACTTTCTCTCAATTTTGTGGTGAACCTAAAACGTCTCTAAAAATAAATAGTCCTTAAAATAATTTTAAAATGTAAATTAGCTATGGTGATGTAAGATTTGATTTATAAATTTGAATAAAGATAATTTCTTAGAGTGCTGTAGCGAGTAAATCAGCCGACTGCTTCTGGTACTGACCATTACACCCATCAACCTTTATAGGAAGGACAGTCCTCGAGGCTCTTGAGAGCAATTGTACACTCAATAGCCTTTATGATTACTGAGCTTGCTGCCCTGAGATGTTGCTCCCAAAATAATAGGGGATCTGCAAATAAGCATTTACTCTGCTTGAGTTTCCTGCAACTGACTTGTGTTGAATCCACTGCTTGTACTTTAGCTAGGGCCGCCTTCCCTCACATATAGCATTCTATGGCCAGATGATGGAATGTGTGGATTTGTGTTTATTTTCCTGAAGCTAATGAGGAAAACAATCTAAGATAAATAGCCAAGTCTGAGACTTAAAAGTCAGGAAGACTTACTCTTCTACTCCCTTTACAAATGTTATAGAGATTGTAAAAACAAATTAGCCACTTCTGATAATGGCTATCACAGGTATGTGTGGGTTTAACAGCTTTGTTTATAGGTAAATCATAGACTGTGTCCAAGAAAAGTAGTGATTGCATGTTTATCAGAGCCGATTTTCTATTAGTCTGTTGAAGCAGCTTCCATTTCACTTCATATTCCCCTCCATGTCATAGTTATTATTCTATTTCATCATATACAAAACAAACCAAAACAAAAAATGCCTAAAAGAATTTTTTATAGGTACAGGATAAAGGCACCTGGTTTGTTATCTTGTTGTTCTAAGATTTTCTAGTAGTTTGTTAATATAACATGCATCTCAAATAGAGTGTAATCTAAGATTGCAGTGATACGGGTAAATCTGGATGTATGTAACATGGAAAAATAAAACTGGGGCCGGCCCGGTGGCTCAGGCGGTTGGAGCATGGGCTCTCAACCATAAGGTTGCCAGTTCGATTCCTCGACTATGGCAAGGGATGGTGGGCAGCGCACCCTGCAACTAAAATTGAACATGGCACCTTGAGCTGAGCTGCCGTTGAGCTCCCGAATGGCTCAGTCGGTTGGAGCATGTCCTCTCAACCACAAGGTTGCCAGTTCGACTCCCGCAAGGGATGGTGGGCTGCACCCCTGCAACTAGTAACAGCAACTGGACCTGGAGCTGAGCTGCACCCTCCACAACTAAGACTGAAAGGACAACAACTTGAAGCTGAAAGGCACCCTCCACAACTAAGATTGAAAGGACAACAACTTGACTTGGAAAAAAGTCCTGAAAATATACACTGTTCCCCAATAAAGTCCTGTTCCCCTTCCCCAATAAAATCTTAAAAAAATAAATAAATAAATAAAACCACAGTAAGGCATAGTAGAGATTATGATAGGAGGCAGAACGAGAGGAAATGGCATGGTTTACTTTCTTCCTTAACTGTTATAGTATTTTACTATAAATGCACTATCTATCAATGATTTAAAAAAATCAATTGGTAATATTTTACATAGATAATTTCATTTTTCCTTCTTTTGTGCATACGTAATATCTGTGTTACCATTAATTTTCCTTTTAAAAACTCAACAACCTTTTTCTTTTTTGCTTCATATAGCATTCTTCATTTGTCCTTATAATTATTTTAATGATCCTATATAGTAATGCAATTATGAGAAAAATGGATAGTGTAAAATCTGAAGTTTGTCATTGGAACACCAGCCTGAGTCACAGCAAGAGGATGCTCAGATCAGATGAATTGATGGAGGCTTCTGCTTAGCTGACAATATTTAGGTTGTTGACTGTTTTGTAATTTAAATTCCTCCTTCAGTTCTCTAAAGGGCGGTAATTTAGATTCATCATTTAAACTTCTGCTGGCACCTACACTATCTTACTACAATTATTCAAACTGAAGTAAAAAATTACTCCCCAGCTATTCTTAACCTGATATTTTATCAAATAAAGCAATATATGGATTGTTCTAGGGAGCTTTTAAATAATAAATGAAAAGAATTCCAGAAGAACACATTGTCCTTTAAAGTTAGAAGGGTTTCCTTCCTCAGAGGAGCAACTAACATGCGAGGGCCTCTCCATGTTGACTTAATCGTGTCACCAAAAGAAACTAAATTGTTGAACAAATACAAAGCAAATAGACATATAGTCCTCATGTGAATTATTTGTGCTCAGTAAGATGTATCACACAGTTTCTATTGAAATGTAAAGTATGTATATAGAAACACACACACTTATTACCACACTCACTACTTTGAGAAACATTTTTGACCTATAAAATATTTGATAATAGCACATTTATGAATAATTAATATTTAAGAAATTAGGAATCTTATGAAGGACCTATCTGTCTCACTGTTGTATATAGGAACTTCAAATAAAAGTAATACATGGACTAATGTAACCCATCAGTTAGCTTTATTGTGCTTATTTTTTCCTTCACCTTTAATATAGAAGAGTTGGTAAATTAATAATAAGAACCAAAATAAACTCTTCAGTTTTTAAAATATTTATTATTAATTTTTAACTCTCATCTTATTCCCTCGGTTAGAAAAAATTTATATCCAAGAAACTTTGGAAATATAATAACAAATTTTCATCGGCTTACACAGTTCATGAGACCCAGTGATTAAATTCTACTTGATTTTTTTCAAATACGGTGACTAGATTGTATGTTATGTGATAGTCATCATCAATTTCTTCAGAGAATTATCAGATACCCTTGAAAACTATTTAGGCTTTGAAATCAAGTGTACCTGATTAGAATTTCAGTTTCTATCCATAAGATCATTCACAACAATTTCTGACCTTTTAATTTCTTCAGCTAGATTTGGAGTAAAAAAATCATTTTTTATGTTTATAATCTCATTAATTTGAATTGTGATGTATTCAACATACAATATTGTATTAGTTTTCAAGTGTACAATATAATGATTTGATATTTGTATATATTGCAAAGTGATCACCACAATAACTCTAGTTAACATGCATTACCTTATGTAGTTACACAAATTTTTAAGATTTACTCTCTTAGCAACTTTCAAAAATGCTACTTAGTATTATTAACTTTGTCATCATTCTCTATGCAATCTGACAATTAAGTTTGGGAACTTGTTGCAACGATGTTGCTAATCTTTTTTTTATATCTGAGGGATTATTCATTAGGAATTTGTACCAACTGGACAAACAGTTAACCAAGTTTACTATTTAGAAGTGGTTAAAATGCTGCATGAAAAAGTTAAATGACCTGAACTTTTTGCTAACAATTCATGGCTCTTGCATTACAACAATCGACCAGATCACAGGGCACTGTCTGTGAGGGAGTTTTTAGCCAGTAAACAAATAGCTGTATTGGAACACCCTCCCTACTTACCTGATCCAGCCCCAATGACTTCTTTGTTTTCCTGAAGATAAAGGAAATATTGAAAGGAAGACATTTTGATGACATTCAGGACATCAAAGTTAACATGGTGACAGCTCTGATGGCCATTCTAAAAAAAAAGAGTTCCAAAATTGCTTTGAAGCACTAGGTGCTGGCATTGGTTCATAGCTTCCCAAGGTGACCATAGCAATGAGGTATGTAGCATTTTTTTTCTAGGACAAGTTCGCGAACTTAATTGTCAGACCTCGTACATTACTTTCCCAAGACTTACTTATTTTAATCTGGAAGTTTATACCTTTTGACACCCTTAACCCATTTCTCCCAACCTCTACCCCCTCAACCACCAATCTGCTCTCTGTATTTATGAGCTTGTTTTTGTTGTTGATGTTATTTCACTTAGCATAATGCCCTGGAGGTCCATCTATGTTGTCACAAATGGCAAGATTTATTTTTTATAGCTGAATACCATTTCATTACACACACACACACACACACACACACACACACACACACACCTATATCTCTATCTCTATATCTACATCTATCTGTATCATCTCTATATCTATCTATCTATCTATCTATCTATCTATCTATCTATCTATCTATCATCATCTATCTATCTATCTAAAACAATTTCTGAATCCCTTCATCCATTAATGGATACCTAGGTTGTTTCCATATCTTATCTTGGCTATTGTAAATAATGCTGCGATGGACATGGGGTGCTCTTTTTGAGTTAGTGTTGTTTTCTTTGGATAAATACCCAGAAGTGGAATTGCTGGGTCACAAGGTAGTTCTACTTCTAGTTTTTTGAGGAACCTCCACACTGTTTTCCATAGTGGCTGCACCAATTTACATTCCAACCAACAGTCTATGAGAGTTCCTTTTTCTCCACAACCTCTCCAACACTTGTTATTTTTTGTGTTTTTGATGATAGCCTTTTTAACGGGTGTGATGTCTCATTGTGGTTTTGATTTGCATTTCCCTGATGATTGATGATGTTGAGTTATCTTTACATATTTTGCTAGTTTCTGTTGCTGTGCCGAAGCTTTTTAGTGTGATGTATCTCACTTGTTTATTTTTGCCTTTGTTGCTTTTGCTTTAGTGTCAGATTCAAAAATTAATTCATTGCCAAGACCGATGTCAAGGAGCTTACCCTCTACATTTTCTTCTAGGACTTTGATGGTTTCAGCTCTTATGTTTAAGTCTTTAGTTCATTTAGAGTTAAATTTTGTGTATGCTATAAGATAGTGGTCCAGTTTAATTATTTTGCATATGGCTGTCCAGTTTCCCCAACATCATTTATTGAAGAGACTATCCTTTCCCCATTGTATATCTTGGCTCTTTTATTATGAATTAATTGTCCATATATGAATGGGTAAAAAAATCTTAAAGCATTAAAATTTTGTGATGATTATTAGTTACAAAATAAGTTAATCACTTGATAAAAATAAGCACTCAAAACATTACATAATATCATTATCACTATCTGCTTTTTTATTATTTTAATTGCAGTCATCATTTTTTTTACTCCTGTGAATAAAAAGTCATTTGTTAACTTTAGTCAAATATTTAATTAAGAATCCCCCTTACCATGGATGATTTCTTCAACTGTTTATGACATGGTGTCTATATAATGTGACAATTTTCCTACCTCTCTCACAGTAAAACTAAAACACCCACTTTGCCTGAAATATGATTGGCTACATTGTTGACTAGTGTATTGAAATATATTAATAAATGATTACATATGATGTAATTTTTTTCCTATGTACTTGGATCTTCCTGTTAAAATAGAAGTATCTGGATCAATCAAGTTGTAGGAATTTCAGGGGTACTCCTTTGGAGCATATCTTTAAATCCTCTTATGTGTAATGAAAGTCCTAACTAGTAATTTTTCTTTAATATTCCATATTGCTGAAAAATAAACACATAAGCAACTGGCTAATGAGGTTTATTTCATCCCTAGGGTTGATGATTCAAATGGAACATAAAGGTGTTAGTAAATTTGTGTTACCATTAGAATGCTTAAAATTTTCTCAAAATCTATCTTGTGGGCTTTATTCACATATTGGCTTTATTCACAATTTATTCACATATTGTTTGTTAATGTCCCATATTGTCCCTGAAAAATTGAGTCTAGTCTATTGGCAGGATTATAGCACATTAAAACAGTATCACTTTGCCTTTAAAGGAGTTGGTAATCCAGCAGATTATTTTAATTAAGAATATTGTGGGAATGGTATTGGATAATAAATATTCAGGCTTGAATTGGAAATTATTAATCTTAATTAAATAAATTCATTCTATTTGTTCTTCCTAAATTGTTATGGTGTATGCAAACTTGATATTGATCAATGTTAAAACATTGATGTTGCAATAAAATGTATCTGTACAAAAGTATATCTACTTAATCATGTAAAATGCAAGAGGTAATTTCTAGATTGTACATAACCATCATCAAATAGAGCTGGGACTCAAGAGTAATGTAGCACATGATTCCCTAAATGTATTGATATAGTGCATAGGCATATGATGGCATTTAAATCATAACATATCAACCTTTAACATATTAAATAATTTTTGGCCAGGAGGTTTTGTGTAAAACAATTATGGAATTGGGAATTTCTTATAAATTTGTGGGGTTTGTTTATCTGTAATTTTTCCCCCCCGTATATAATTAGGCTATATTTCAGCTACATATGTATATATGATTCTTTTAAAATATTACTTATACTCTTATTTTTATTTGTGTGAATTTTTGTTCTTAAATTTTGTCCTAGGATTATTTTTAATATAAATATTGAGTCACAAGAATTTTTTTGGGGGTGGAAAATTCTGTTTTTCAGTATATCTTCCTCCATCCATTAATTTTTACTTATTCTGTAAAGTTGCACATAAAACAGTACATAGTTTCAGGGGAAGCTATCTCACTTTTAGCAGATGAGATTAACATGTGATTATAGTGATTATAGGGATGTTTTGCACTTATTATTACCTTAAATTATGCTATTTATTTGCCATGCTTTTTGTTACCTTTTTTTTTTTTTTTAAGATTTTTTTTTTTTAATTGGGGGAGGGGAACAGGACTTTATTGGGGAACAGTGTGTACTTCCACGACTTTTTTTCCAAGTCAAGTTGTTGTCCTTTCAGTCTTAGTTGTGGAGGGCGCAGTTCAGCTCCAGGTCCAGTTACCGTTGCTAGTTGCAGGGGGCACAGCCCACCATCCCTTGTGGGAGTCGAGGAAACGAACTGGCAACCTTGTGGTTGAGAGCCCACTGGCCCATGTGGGAATCGAACCAGCAGCCTTCGGAGTTAGGAGCATGGAGCTCTAACCGCCTGAGCCACCGGGTCTGCCCGCTTTTTGTTACTTTTTTAAAAATTCTTGATTTTGTAGGATTGATAAAGTCATTTTCATGTAGACTTTTTCTTTAATGGTTGATAATATATACATTTTATTCTTCCCATGGCATTTTTAATATTTTAGTGTAAATGTTAAATTATAATTAAAATTAATTATAATTTTTGCCCTCTTATAGAATAAGAGAGAAAATTAGAGTGGAATGATTTCTCTTTAAACTTCTCTTTCCTTTTTATTAATTAGTAATATCTATACTTTTAATTCTAGTTTCATTTGAATGGGAAATTTGCATTTTTCTTTTTCTTTTATTTATTTAATACTTACAATAAATGATTATTCATACTTTCTGATTTGCTGTTATAATTTTTTTTTCACCATAACTTCCCCCTCCTTTTTTTATTTTTGGTTAATATTAATGATTTAATTTTCATTTTAATCATTGATAGTCATTAGTAATTTTTTTTCTAATTCTTTTTATTTTTTATTTTATTTTATTAAATTTATTGGGGTGACAATTGTTAGTAAAATTACATACATTTCAGGTAGTACATTTCTGCATCACTTCCCCAAAATGTTGACACTGTACCCTTTTGCTGGAATGATAGTAGAGAGTAACTGAATTCCAATTTAGTGTTATTTTCCACTTCACTTCGAAGCTATGACTCTAATGTTTACTGATTCATTCCTGCTTATAAATCATCTCCATTAATTTGATTATATTTTTGCAGGAGATCTGTCTTTTTTCTTTGATTGTTTTTCCTATTTGCCTTTATAGTTGATGTTCTACAGTTTGAGTGTGCACTGGTTCAGTGGTAATTTTTCTAAAATTTCTTTAGTTCTGCTAAATAATGCATTTAGTCTGAAGACTCAAACGTTATTTCAGTGTTAGAAGATATTCAGTCCTTCACATGCAAATAATCTCCAAATGTTTCCTTTTCCTTGTTATCAGTATTCCTTCCCTCAATAACTTCTTTTAACTATGTGTTAGAGACTACTCATTTTAGCCACAGTATCTCTGAACTTATGTTTTATATTTTCCATTTATATCTCTACATGCTTCATTTCAGACTCTTTATATTTATTCTCCAATTTACTAACTCTTTTTTCAGCCGTGTTGTGTCTAATTATTATGTTTATCAACCACGTGTGAGTGAATTTTCTTAAACATCTGAATGTTTCCATATCCTAAATCATTTTTTCATACTTATTATTTTTTATTTGTATATTTTCTGTTGTGGTGTTATGACTTACTAAAGCTTACTGGTTAAAACAACACACATTTATTGTCTCACAGTTTTTGTGAACCTGGAGTCCTGGCATGGCTCAGCTAGACTCTGCTCCAGGTCTTAGAAGGCTATGACCAAGCTGTGGATCAGGCTGAATTTTGTTTTGGTGACTTGACTGGGAAAGAATATGCTTACAGGTTCATTTAGGTTGGTGTCAGGATTTGTTTCCTTGTGATTCTATAACTGAGGTCCTCAGATTCTTCTTACTGACTGTTGACTTGAGGCCACCACCAGAATTTGGAGCCTGCCTGCAGTTTCCTGCCATGTGGTTCTCCCATAGACGCTCTCACAACGTGAAACATTACTTCTTCAAGGCCAGGAGGAGAATCTCAATCCCTCTCTCTCATTCTCCGCCCCCCCCCCCCCCCAGGGGATAAGAGTCCTACATAAAAAACACAATCATGGGAGTGGTATTCCATTATCTTTGTTATATCTATTGATTAGAAGCAAGTCACAGATTCTATCTTCACTCTAGGAAAGGGGAGTACACTAAAGTGTGACTCACGGGCGTTCACCTATGATGTGTTCACATTATTTAATAAATTCCTTTATTCATTGCATGATTGCCAGTCTTTATATTTTTGGAAATTCTCAACAACTAAGTTCATGGTCCTCTTGGAAATAGTTCATAATGTTTCTATCTGTAAATATTTAATATCTTTATTTTTCTGCATTGTCTGTTAAAAAGAGTATTTTTTGTTTGAAAGCTGATAACTCTAATTTTTATATACATTTTATTGTATGAAAAAAACTTTTTTCAAAGTGACTTTGCTTTAAGTTTCACATATTAACATTTAGATACCTGTTACTAAATTGTTATTTTTAATATTGCCTACGTAGAAGTTATTGTAAAAATTCTAAACAAGGTGGGGAAGAAGTGTTAAATATATTTATGCCACATTTAAATAAATATGCTGAAGAAATGATCACATAATGGTTTACACATATACAAGTTCCTTTTAAGAAAGTTATCAGATAATTTTGAAACTAGATATAATAATGAGAATAATATACAGGTAACCCCCGTATAACATGGTTGTTAGGTTCCTAAAAAATGCTGTATTCGAATCCATGTTATACGAAACAAAGAACTAGTACAAAAAAGGGGGTTAGGTTCCAAAAATTTTTAAAATAGTACTATTATATTTTTATAATTAAGAGAAAATATCTTTATTAAAGCAATTTTCACTAAAAATATAACATATTAATATGTATTAAATAATGTTTTCTTTGTCATCACTACTAAGTATCATTGACCAAGGGCGTTTTCTTTGTGACAAGATATGTTTATCCTCTGAACTTAATACTCCA
Organism: Rhinolophus sinicus; assembly: GCF_057876585.1. Classification (NCBI taxonomy): domain Eukaryota; kingdom Metazoa; phylum Chordata; class Mammalia; order Chiroptera; family Rhinolophidae; genus Rhinolophus; species Rhinolophus sinicus. The sequence continues at coordinate 39,851,547 of NC_142507.1, forward strand.
CGAACAAAATAGATTTAAAATTCTAATACATTTTAAAATTCTTCAGTCAAATCTAATATGACATCCACAATTGAATGAAAAATTTCAAATGAGATATCTTTTGCTCTTAAAAGCTTTTATTATGTTCTGTTTTATTCGGGGATTTCCCTAATTTCAAATGAGATCTTTTGCTCTTAAAAGCTCTTATCATGTTCTGTGTTGTTTGGGGATTTCTCTAATTCTCAAACCGTGTTAGAGTAAAACCATGTTCTGGGATGCCGTGTTATACGAGGATTTTCCCTAATTCTCGAACAGTGTTAGAGCGAAACCATGTTATAGAAGCGCCGTGTTATATGGGGGTTATCTGAACATGTATGTAGGTATTTAACTCATGTATATAGTTTAAAAGTGCTTAATCAATATACTTACTACTTACTCTTATCACTCAAACTATTCATGTGGTTGTATTAGGACACAACCTGTATTTTACAATACTGATCATCTTTTCCTAAAAAAATATTAGCTAGTCAGGGTTTCTTAATACCAAAGTTATCAAAACCCTTAACCAGTTCCTTCTCAAAACTTTAATAATATACCTAAATGACCTTAGCTTTTCTTTCCTTACCCAGCTGTCATTTCAAAATGCCTGAGGCTGGAATAATATTCCTTGCCTGTAGCAACCCCATGTCACCTGCCCCAATTTGAACCTCTTTTTCTCCATCTCCCATCTCTTCTATCGATTATATCATATTGTAATTGATTTTCTTAGGTTGAATTTAAACTCTAGGTTAAGGTCATTGCTCACTTTATTAGATTTGTATGTCTTTTGCCTTTATTTTTTAAATATATAGAAGCTAATATTTTGCAGTGAATATTTAAATATGCAGAAGCTAATGAATTTGCAGTGTGTTTTTTTTCTTCTCTGCTTTCTCATCACTATTCCATTTAATGAAGAATTATTTAATGACTTCTAAGACTGAAATGCTGTGGTTTGTCCATTATTCCCTGTGGGAGAATAAACCTCATACAGCTCAATTACCTTTAATTTTAAATCTGTTATAGTCCCACTGAAATAAAATCAGTAATAAATGTCTGACACGTAAGACATCTTAACACCATTTTTTTGTCATCTGACTTAGTTATTAAATTTTATATCTTTCAGGTGGTTCATATAGTATTAACTTACATTAAAATAACTTAGCAAAGTGAGTCTAACTCACATTACTATTTTTAAATAGTAAAAGTGACAGTCACAATTAATTTATCTACAAAGGACTCTCAGTATTATTAGGGGAATTATAAGAATTATATTGTATCATTTATCTAGTAAATAAACCTGTTGAATATGTTTTTCTGTGTGAAGAAAACAAGAGCTGATGTAAAAATGAGTAAAATAAATAGATCTATACATATTAGACATCTATCTCTTTGCAGAAGCTCAAGCTACATTTTTTCAAGACCCCACTAGTTCCTATACACTATTTTAATACACAGATTTAAAGGAGTATATTTAAATATACTACTCTAAATATAAAGCATTTCTAAACATAAATATCCTTTAAATATAAAGCATGTATAAATATAAAGTATTTCTTGTGTTTTATGGAACATAAAAAGTCATTTAGAAGTCATTTTATTCTTTACCCAAACTAATTAGAAGGCATAACAGTACAATCATTTTGTAATTATACATATGCAAATTATCCATTTGATTAATCACTAAAATAATACAATTTTTAAAAATCAAACTCAATTTGTATCTAATATCCTAGTGGATTCTTCCCATCATCTCATCAATATTTCCTAAATTAACATATTAAACAAGTTCTAAAAAATTGCCTAAGGAGTGACATCCAGATTTACTTATGCCCTTCATGCAAGTCTCAAAATTTAAACAATTTAGCATCTACATGTGCAGTGATGTGTGCTAAGTATTGGAAAAGACAAGGTCTCTCATAGACAAATTTTATAAATGATCAAGGAAATATATGTGTAAAAGAAGTGAATACTGAGCTTTATGTGTGTGTTTAAATTCAACCTAAAAAATATAAAGAATTTGTGATATAATCCATGAAAACATTGAGAAAGCAAAAAGGGGGTTGGTACAAGTTGGGGCAGGTGTTAAATCCAGTACTACTTTATAATTTTGTGCTCCATTTATTTCAGTTTTGTCCAATTGGCTCCTGGATGTGTCCGATCATTGTGTGTGTGTGTGTGTGTGTGTGTGTGTGTGTGCACGCACTATGAGTTGTTCCAGGCTAATCTCATGTATTTCCTGCCTCAGTTCTAGAATCAGCCAGGTTTATAAGCAGCTGTGAATTATATTATTGGAGAATGATATTATAAAACAAATTTGGTTCTAGGTATGCTTATTGCTACGGGAGTATCTTTGCACATAGGCACTCTGAGCTGACAGAGAAAGGATATATGTATTAAGTTGGTGCAAAAGTAATTGTGGTTTAAAAGGTTAAAAATAATTGCAAGAACCACAATTACTTTTGCACCAATCTAATAGTAACCAGTGGATATAAACATATCTACCGTGTTTCCCTGAAAATAAAGCCTAGCCAGACAAGCAGCCCTAATGTGTCTTTTGGAGCAAAAATTAATATAAGACCCGGTATTATATTATATTATATTATATTATATTATATTATATTATATTATATTATATTATATTATATTATATTATAAAGACAGAGTTTTATATTATATTAAAATAAGACCAGTCCTTATATTAATTTTTGTTCCAAAAGACACATTAGAGCTGATGGTCTGGCTAGGTCTTATTTTCAGGGAAACATGGTACGAGGTGTAACAATTAAGTTCATGAACTTGTTGCAACAATGGTGCTAACCTTTTTTGATATCAGAAGGATTATTTGTTATGGATTTGTACCAACTGGACAAACAGTTAACCAAGTTAACTACTTAGAAGTGCTGAAAAGCCTGTGTAAAAAAGTTATAGACAACCTGAACTTTTCACCAACAATTCATGGCTCTTGCATCACAACAATGCACAACTCACACGGCACTGTCTGTGAGGGAGGTTTTAGCCAGTAAACAAATAACTGTATTGGAACACCCTCCCTAGTCACCTGATCTGGCCCCCAGTGATTTCTTTCTTTCCCCGAGGATAAAGGACATACTGAAATGAAGACATTTTGATGACATTCAGGACATCAAGCGTAATACGGCAACAGCTCTGATGGCCATTCCAGAAAAAATATCCCAAAATTGCTTTGAAGGGTGGACTAGGTGCTGGCATCAGTGCATAGCTTCCCAAGGGGAGTACTTTGAAGGTGATCGCAGTGATATTCAGCAATGAGGTATGTAACACTTTTACTACGATGAGTTCGTGAATTTAATTGTTCGACCTCATATAAATGTTTTTGTATGTAGACATCTATATTAAAATAAGCATTAGTTCATACTTATGTCTCCAATCTAATCTATTACCACATGGATTATTCTAGCCTTCTGCACCTTGGTTATTTGTAACCCACCATACCCACAGTGAGAAACCTGGTTTCCATCATCTGATATCTATTTACTAAAATATTCAGTAAATCTTAAGTAGGAATTATTAAAGTGTGAGACCTTCAGAAATAAGTTTGGACGTATTATGTCTTATAAAGTACTTGCTGAGCAGTGTAATCTTCAGAAACATAGAATTTGTTCTGGACATGTGACAGCTTAGAAGAGTGCTATCCAATAGTTACACAATGTGAGCTACAAACGTGAGCCACATATATAATTTAAGATTTTCTTGTAAAGACATAAAAGTACAAGTTAACAACAAAAGATGTACACATAAAGTGAAAAAATATATAGTGGTTTCAGAATTGTTAACCTACCTCATGAATAACTTTATCAACTAGAATAAAGTGTTAATGTACAGTTTCTTTTGCTTTAGTCTTATAGATTCCACTTATTTCCAGTTACTTAAGTCAACAACTTTTTCCTCCACTTTTTTTTTAGTTAGGTTACTTCATGCATGTGTAATAATTAGATTATTATATCAAATTCTAGATTTTATCCTGGGATTCCTTGACTCCTAAATGACTTTTTATTTGCATACATTAAGTCTGACTCTTACTGCTAAAGTGTTCTGTTTTGACAAAAGGATAATGTCATGTATCCACCATTACAGGATAGCCTAGAATAATTTTCACTCAGAACCATTAAAAATCCACTGGGCTTTTTCCATTAACCCTCCACTTCAAACTTTGACCAATTGACCTATTATGTCTGTAGTTTTTCCTTTTCCAGAGTGTCATATAAGTATAATTGAAAAATAGGTAGTCTTTTCAGACTGGCTTCTTTGACTTATCAATAATCACTTAAAATGTATTTACATCTTTGCATGGATTATTTTTTATTACTGAATAATATTCCATTTTTATCAACATACCTCAGTTTACTTGTACACTAACCTATTAAAAATATCTTGGCTGCTTCTTGTTTGGTAATAATGAATAAAGTTGCTACAAATATTCACATACAGATTTTGGTGTTTTCAAATCAGTTAGTAAATACCTAAAAGCACATCACTGGGATATAAAATAAGATTATGTTCAGTTTTTGTAAGACATTACCGAACTCTTTTCCAAAATGGCTGTACCATTTTGTATTCCCACCAGAAATGAATGGGAGTTTCTGTTGCTCAACATTCTCACCAGCAATTGCTATTGTCAGTTTTTGGAATGTAGTCATTTCAATAGATATTTGGTGCTATCTTACAACATTGTAATTTGCAGCTAAGGAAATGTGATGTTGAACATCTTTTCATATGCGTATTTGCTATCTGCATATCTTCATTGGAAAAAAATTTGTTCAGATCTTCTCCATATTACACTGTTGAATTGTTTGTTTTCTCATTGTTGAGTTTTAGGGGTTCTTTATACATTTTGGATATATTTCCTTGATTAGGTAAATGTTTTGTAAATATTTTCTTTCACTCTATAGCTTGATTTCATTCTTCTAATAGTGTATTTTATAGAGCAAAAATTTTTAACTTTAATAAAGTCTAACTGATTTTTTTTCTTTCATGGATCATGCTTTTGATTTTGTATCTAAAAGTAGTGGTAAGTACTAGTAGACATCCATGCCATGTTCATGATCTTTGATGAAGAGTATTCTGTCATAAAGTATCCTAGTCATGTTTGTCAACATTCTTAATCAAGGTAAGGAAATCCCACTCTACTTCTAATATGTTGAGGGTTTGTTTGTTTGTTTATCATGAATAGATGTTGGATTTCATCAGATGCTTTCTTACCTCAGTTGATAGGATCACATGATTTTCCCACTTTCACCTGTTGATATATTGGATTATACTGATTTATTTTTGAATGTTGAACCAACTTGCATACTTTGAGTAAGTTTCACTTGGTCTTGATTCATTTAACTTTTAACATGATAAATAAAAATATATATTCAGAACATTTATGTAATTATAAAACCTATTATAATTTTTAAGTATAACTTTAAGTTTTTAGCAATCATATTGAGGTATCTCCCTTAATATATAGAAGTTTTAAATCTAAAAGATGCTATGACCATCATAGAATTCCATTACTGTAATTAAATTGATTAGGTCCAATAAAAAATTTATAACCTTATATATTTTTGTAATGTGTATTTATATGTTCTACATTAGAATGATTAAAATATGAGTATTATAAATGTACTTGCTTTCCATATATTCTATTCATTCCCAAATAGCCAACATCTGCTGGATTGCTTCCTCTGTGAAAATATAAGTATTTTTTCTTTGTTTTGTTTTTTCTACTTTTCTTTGGGAGAGAAATATAATAGAATACCACATGGAACTCCATTTTTTTTGGTTTCCTAATATTTACAATGTTTTCCCTATAGTTAGCAAAAAAATTGGTAATTCTCTATGCTTAAAGTCTTTCAAACTAACAGTAGGAATTCTAAGTGTTAATGGAACTATTGATCATATAAACATTAAAATTATGTCTCCTGTAGTAAACACCAATAAAAGAGTTGTACATTACTCAGGAAATCAATAGACTTGCCAATAAAAAGGCAACATTTGACAAGATGCTGATGTTGGAAGACCTAGTGGCTGAGGGACCAAAAACTAAGTAACTCAGCAAGTGACCTATTTATTTGACTTCAGGTTATTTTCAAATTGTATACAAAGAAATAGAATGTAGAACCAAAATGCAGGAAGCTATTGCCCATTCATTTATTTGTTTTCCTTAAGAGTAAAAACCAGCTTATTATTGCAGTAGCATTTACTTTTTCAATTTCTAAAACATTTACCTTGTATTTCCTATTAAAACTCTACTAACTGGTCCAAACTGGCTGATTTGTGGTCCAAATCACAATTTTCTTCTTTCCCAAAAATTCTTTTCAATATTATTTATTTTAAACTACATTATTTTTAAGCAACATATGTCTTAGAATCTGTATAATCAATTTGATCCAAACTATTTTAGGCATGTAGCTGAATTAAATTATTTAAATATTTCACGCCTACATAATTGCCCAAATAATAAAATGATAATTGCTACATAAAAGAAAGCTTCACAGTTTTATTTCTAAATAATTTAGTTCCAGATAATCAATATTCCACTCATTTTTAAGGAAGTATATGTAAGAATTACTGTTTGCTTTTTTTTGAAATATTTATAAGTTATGTAAACATTTTTTATGAATCATAATGATCCAGTCTGTAACAGAGTAATTCTTCAAATGGTCCTTGTTCAATAATGGGAGGTATTCTATAAGAACTTGTAGAAGGAAAACAACAAAAAACAAAATAACAATAAAAACAGTGTAAAGATTGAACTCCCTTTAAATTTCTCTAGAAACTTTTATGTTATATAATTGAAATTATTAGCACTATTTATTTCATTGAATATGTATGTTTTATAAATATATATTATATGTGCCTTATATATTATAAATGTACATGTATATATGTCATATATAATATGTACATATACAATACAATCACCTGTGCTGTAGGTTATGGCTATATATATACTGCTGTAATCAGTGAAAACACTAAACAACCCTAAAAATTCTGACTTTCCAACAAATATTACCAAGATAGCCATAGGCTCACTTTTACAAAAAAACTTTTTCCAGGTATGTAAGGTTTTCCTTTCCACGATCCTTTTAAATACAACAGGTAATTGGTTGAGAACAGTATTAGTTTATATTGTTTCTTTTAAGAGTTAGACAGTCAGGCATGGTTGGTTAGCTCAGTTGGTTAGAGCGTGGTGCTACTAACACCAATGTTGCTTGTTTGATCCCCACATGGGCCACTGTGAACTATGCCCTCCTTAAAAAAATAAAAATAGACAGTCATCCATAAATGAGAATGAAATGCTTACCAATTAATGTTATTGCACGTATAGAAATATCAACATAGAACAGAAAATCAAAATTTATATCATGTCAAATATAAACATTTTAAAGTAATTTTGTTGTTGATCTCTCAGTCAAAATGGTAGAGTAGGTTAATGCTGTGCTTGCTTCCTCTCATGACCACATCAAAATTACAACTACAAAACAACCATCATTGAGACTTGCCTGAAGTCTAGCTGAAAAGAAGTTCTATAACTAAGGATATACAGAAGGAGCCATGATGAAACTGGTAAGAAGGGTGGAGATGTGGAATGGGCTGGTCCCACACCCATGTGTGGCAGTTAAAAATTGGGAAGAATATCTCAATGGGGAGGTCTCGCTGAGGAGTGAGTGGTCCCAGCCCCATGCCAGGCTTCCCATCCCAAGGCTATAGTGTCATGAAGTATCTCCATACCTTCTGGCTGTGAAAACCAGCAGACATTTGTTTGAGTGAGATGAAGGATGGCTGGAGTCCCAGGTATTCCTCTTAAAGGGCCCACCCATGAACTGACTTGCTGGTGGACTTACTTCCTCTGAGCTCCAGATCTGAGGCAGAAGCACAAAAGGTGTCAGGGACAAATGGAGACGAACTGAATAGTATGGCTTCAAGGCAAAGGCTGGAGGGTCAGTTTTCTACCAGAAAGAAGTGTCTGCAAAACACATTGTTTCTTTGTTGAGCCTTCCTCCCCACCCATCCTGTGTGAACAGGTGGCTACCATATCTGAGTCTCCTTCAACCTCGCTAACACATTTTGCCCTGCCCTGGTGTTTCCTTAAGAACCTGCCTCACCCAACTTACAGGCTCACCCAAGCCACTTCCAATGGCTTTTCCGTACAAATGACCTGTCTTGGTTCATACCACAGACTTTCCTAAAATCTTTCAAAGGTTCACAAGCCACCCAAAAGCAGCATCTGGCCTTGACATGCCCTGTACATCATACTAAACAGCCTGGTATTTGCAGCAGTTGGCCTCATTCTGCAGCTTAGCTTCTTACAGGTACCTCCAAGCCCAACACAAATGGTACTATCTGAAGATCATGTTATAGATTGTACCAAGTGGCCTTGGGCAGGGCTCAGGTAGTGGCTAACCTTGGCCTATAGCAGAAGCCCTCCTAAGAAGCCCTAGAACCACATTGTTGGCCAGCCTATGGCCACATCAGCACACCACCCAACCACCTCCACAAATGACAAATCCAAAGGGCAGACTGAGCAGGTACCAAACACATGTTAATGTAAATCCTCCATAGGGTTGACCCATACACAATAGCTTCTCCACTGTAGTCATACCCAGTCCTCACAACCAATGAGCCTGAGGGTCAGTGCCTCTCACTGACATGCCAACAGCAACAAAGCACAACTACAATAGGAGGGCAAACAGAAAAGACATACCTGGAGCACTCAGCTCAGGTGACCAGGGAGACTGCACCACTGGCCCCCCATAGGACACCTACTACATAAGGCCACTCTACCAAGACCAGGAGACATAGCAGCTTTTCCTAATATATAGAATCAAACACAGGGAGACAGCCAAAATGAGGAGACAATGATACATGTCCCAAATGAAAGAACAGAGCAAAACTCCAGAAAAATAAATAAATAAAAATGGAGACAAGCAATCTACCAGATGCAGAGTTCCAAACACTGGTTATAATGATGCTCAGTGACCTCACTGAGAACTTCAACCAAGAGATAGGATACATAAAAATTGGAGCTAGAAAACATGAAAAACAACCAGTCAGAAATGAAGTATACAATAACTGAAATAAAGAATACATTATCAGGGATCAACAGTATTACATGAAACAGAGGATAGAATCAGCAACTTGGAAGAAAATGTGGCAGAAAACATCCAATCAGAACAGGAAAAAAAAAATCCAAAAAAATGAGAATAGTTTAAGGGGCCTCTAGGAAAACATCAAGTGTATCAACATTTGCATCATAGGGGTACCAGAAGGAGAAGACAGAGAGCAAGGAATTGAAACCTTTTTGAAGAATAATGATTCAAAACTTCTCTAACCTGGTGAAGGAAATAGATTTACAAACCCAGAAAGCACAAAGTCCCAAACAAGGTGAACCCAAAGAGCCTGGCCCACACCAAGACACATCATAATTAAAGTGGAAAAATTTAAAGACAAAGAAAGAATGTTAAAAGCCACAATAGAAAGGCAGTTACCTACAAGAGAGCTCCTATAAGATAGTCAGCTGATTCCTCAACAGAAACTTTGCAGCCAAAAGGGATTGGCACCAAATATTGAAAGGGATGAAAAGAAAGGGCCTACAATCAAGATTACTCTTTCTTACAAAGCTATCATTTAGCATTGAAGGATAGATAAAGAGCTTCCCAGACATAAAAAGCTAAAGGAGTTCATCACCATCAAACCAGTATTAAAAGAATGTTACAGGGACTTCTATAAAAAGAAGAGGAAAAAAAAAGGTAAAAAGTATGAATAAGAAAACGGCAATGACTACATATCTGTCAACAATTACTTTCAATGTAAGTGGATTAAATGCTTCAATTAAAAGACAGGGTGGCTGAATGGATAAGAAAAAATATATATATATATATATATGCTATCTGCAAGAGACTCAGTTCAGGTCAAAATTCACACACAGACTGAAAGTAAAGGGTTGGAAAAAGATATTACATGAAAACGTTAATGAAAAATGAAAATGCTAGGGTAGTAATACTTATACCAGACAAAATAGACTTTAAAACAAAGTCTATAATAAGAGGCAAGGATGGACATTACATAATGATAAAGGGGTCTATCCAACAAGAGGATATAACCCTTATAAACATTATGTACCCAATATAGGAGCACATAAATATATAAAGAAAATACTCACCAACATACAGGGAGAGAGTGATAGTAGTACAGTCATAGTAAGGGACTTTAGCGCCCCATTGACACCAATGGACAGGTTTTCCAGGCATAAAATAAGTGAATGGTGGCGTTAAATGACACACTAAACCAGATGGATTTAATTCAAATTTTTAGAGCATTATACCCCAAGACAGCAGAATATGCATTTTTTTCAGGTGTGGAACATTTACGAAGATAAACCACATGTTAGGCCACAAAACAAGTCTCAAGAAATGTAAGAAGATTGAAATCATATCAAGCATCTTCTCTGACCACGATGCTATGAAACTAGAAATCAATTCCAGGAAGAAAAATGGAAAGACACATAAATACATGGAGGTTAATTAACATACTGCTAATGAATGGTTCAACAAGGAGATCAAAAGAGAAATCAAAAGGTACCTTGAGACAAATGAAAATGAAAGCACAATGATCCCAAATCTATGGGACACAGCAAAAGTAGCCCTAAAAGGGAAATTCATAAGAATACAAGCCTACCTCAAGAAACAAGAAAAATCTCAAATAAATAATCTTAATGGAGCCAGAAAAGAACAGCAAACAAAGTCCAAAGTGAGTAGAAGGAAGGAAATAATAAAGATCAGAGTGGAAGTAAATGAAATAGAGTTTTAAAAAATAATAATAAAAGATCAATGAAACCAAGAGCTGGTTCTTCAAAAAGATAAACAAAATTGATAAACGTTTAGCCAGACTTATCAAGAAAGAAAGAGAGAGGATGCAAATAAATATAATCAGAAATGAAAGAGGAGAAGTGACAAATGACACCACAAAAATACAAAGGTTGGTGAGAAAATATTATGAACAATTATATGCCAACAAATTAGACAATCTGGAAGAAATGGATAAATTCCTAGAATCATACACTCTTCCAAGACTGAATCAATAAGTAACAAAATCTGAACTGACCAATTACTACTAAAAAAATCAAATCAGTAATCAAAAACTCTCAACAAAGATGTCCTAGACTGGATGGATTCACAGGCGAATTTTACCAAACGTTACACATATCCTTCTGAAACTATTCCAAAAAGTTCAGGAGGAGGGAAAACTCCCAAGCTCATTTTATAAGGCAACCATTACCCTGATTCTAAATGCAATGAAATTACAGGAAGAAAGAAGGAAGGAAGGAAGGAAGGAAGGAAGGAAGGAAGGAAGGAAGGAAGGAAGGAAGGAAGGAAGGAAGGAAGGAAAGAAAAGTATAGACTGATATTCCTGATGAACGTAGATGCAAAGATCCTCGACAAAATATTAGCAAACCAAATTCTGCAATACATTTAAAAGATCATACACCTCGATCAAGTGGGACTTATTCCTTCAACGCAAGGCTGGTTCAGTACCTGCAAATGAATTAACATGATACACCATAAAAACAAAATGAAAGGTAAAAATCATATGATCATATCAATAGATGCAGAAAAAGCATTTGACAAAATTCAGCATCCATATATGATAGAAACTCTCAGCAAAGTGGGAATAGAGGGAACACATCTCAACATAATAAAGGCCATATATGACAAACCCATAGCTACTTTCATACTCAATGTGTAAGGTTAAAAGCATTCTAAGATCAAGAACAAGACAAGGATGCCCATTTTTACCACTTCTATTTAACATAACATTGGAAGTCCTAGCATAGCAATCAGACAAGAAAAAGAAATAAAAGGCATCCAAATTGGAAAGGAACAAGTAAAACTGTCATTATTTTCAAATGACATGGTACTATATATAGAGATCCCCAAAGATTCCAATAATGAACTATCAGAAAGAGAAATTAAGAAAACAACCCCATTTACAATTGCCAAAAAACCTGCAAAACACACAAAAACAGAAAAAACAAAAACAAAAAAGTAAACAAACAACCCCCCTGTATACACACACACACACACACACACACACACACACACACACACACAAACAACCTGGGAATAAATTTAAGTATGTAAAAGACCCGTACTTGGAAAACTATAAGACATAGAAAGAAATTGAAGAAGAAACAAATAAATGGAAGCATAATACTGTGCTCATGGATAGGAAGAATTAACATCGTTAAAATGTCCATACTACCCAAAGCAATCTATAGATTCAGTGCAATCCCTATCAAAATACCAATAGTATTTTTAACAGGGCTAGAACAAATAATATTAAAATTTATGTGGAACCACAAAAGACCCCCAATAGCCACAGCAATCTTGAGAAATAGGAATAAAATTGGAGGTATAAATCTGCCTGATATCAAAGTATACTTTAAGGCTATAGCAATCAAATCAGCATGGCACTAGCATAAAAACTGATACATAGATCAATGAAACACAATAGAGGGCCCAGAAATAAACCCATGTCTATATGGTCATTTACTCTATGACAAAGGAGGCAAGAACATAGAGTGGGGCAAAAAAAGTCTTTTCAATAAATGGTGTTGGGAAACTGGACATATACACGCAAGAAGTGAAACTAGTCCACCTTCATACACCATATATAATAATAAACTCAAAATGTATTAAAGACTTAAATGCAAGACCCCAAACCATAAATCTCCTAAAAGAAAACATAGGTAGTAAACTCTCGGACATTGCCCTTAGTAATATTTTTTCTGATCTATCTCCTCAGGAAAAGGGAGCAAAAGAAAAAATAAATAAATGTGACTATATCAAACTAAAAAGTCTTTGCACAACCAAGGAACTGTAAACAAAATGAAAAGACAGCCTACTGAGCTACTGACTGGGAGAAGATACCTGTCAGTGATATATTTAATAAAGGGTTAATATTCCAAAACTTATAAATAGCTCATATAATTCAACACTAAAAAAACAAACAAATCAAAAAATGGCCATAAGACCTAAGTAGACATTTCTCCAAAGAGGGCATACACATAGTCAATAGATATGAAAAGATACTCAATGTCACCAATCATCAGAGAATTGGAAATTAAACCACAATGAGATATCACCTCACACCAATCAGTATGGCAATCATCAATAAATCAACAAACAACAAGTGTTGGCAAGGATGTGGAGAAAAAAGAACCCCTGTACATTTTTCGTGGGGTTGCAAATTGGTGCAGCCACTATGGAAAACATTTGGAGGTTCCTCAAAAAATCAAAATTAGAACTATCTTGTGACCCAGCAATGTCACTGTTGGGAATTTATCTGAAGAAGTCCAAAACACTAACTAAAAAAGATATATGCACCCCTATGTTAATTGTACCACTATTTACAATAGTCAAGATAAGGAAGCAACCCAAATACCCATCGATAGATGATTGGATAAAGAAGAACTGATAAATATATACAATGGAATATTACTCAGCCATGAAAGAATGAAATCCAACCTTTGCAACAACACGGATGGATCTAGAGGGTTTATGCTAAATGAACTAAGTCAGTCTGAGAAAGATGAATACCGAATAATCTCACTGCTATGTGGAATCTAAAGAACAAAGAAAACAAACAAAACCAAAGTGGACTCATAGATACAGAGAACAAACTGACAGTTGCTGGAGGGTAGAGGTATTTGGGGATATGCGGTAAAATGCTGAAGGGAATAAAAAGCACCAATTAGTAGTTACAAAATAGTCACAGGAATGTAAAGTACAGCATAGAGAATGTAGTCAATAATGTTGCAATAACTATGTATAGTGCCAGGTGGGTACTAGACTAATTGAGGGCATTACTGCATAATTTACACAAATATCTAACCACTGTGTTGTACACCTGAAACTAACATACAATAATATTGAATTTCAACTGAACTGAAAAATAATTTTCAAAAATCAGAATGTATTCTCAGTTTTGTAATACTACAATTTACTCACTTTGTTTTTATTTAAGAGTTAAATTTTAAAGATTTTGGTGGTCCATGCCCACTAAAAAGATAATGGAAGAAGAATGTTATGAGAACATTTCTTTTAACATTAATATAAATGACAAAAGTAGAATGTGCTATATGTTTGAAGATACGTGATAGTAGTAAACAGAAATTATTTCTAAAAAAGAGTTGACAAGGGGATAATGGTTAAGTCATTTGAATAAATTGTAAATTAGTTTTCATTTTACCTTAAGGGTAGAAAGACATAATTGGGAAGTTAGACCTACAGAGAAATGGTTCTATGGAAAGCAAAATATTAATTATTGTAGAATTGTTTTCTGTTTAAAGTATTGACCTTACTGTTTTCTGTGATTAACCTAGCTAATGCAAACTGACAATGATTAGATTTTTAAATATATATATATATATATATATATATATATATATATATATATATATATATATATATACACTACCCATATTGGTCTATTAATTCTGTCATGCACAGAAGCTGTCATTTAATTGGTCAGCAAAATTAGAATAATTCACAATGTTAATTCCCTTTGTCAAAGATTTTAAGTTTAATTATTTTCTTGTTGGAGAATCTTTAATTCTAAGAATATTATTCCTTTAAACAATTCTAATTATATGGAATTTGAAGTTGACTTTATGCATTGATTAATACCACACACAATCAAATTCAAGTGTTAGAAGAGTCTGAGTCTCTAAGTCATTAAAATGTGTATTTTAATACAGACTAATTTGGAACTCAAAGAGATCAAATCTTAGTGCTGTGTTTAGAACAACAAATCATGCAAATATTATGATTTCAAATTATTTACTTTAGCTCCTGTTTTAAAACATTCTCTCTTGAAACTTAATTTTTCAAATGTGAGTTTAGTGCAATCAAACTTAAGAATGTCTATTTAGCACCTATAAGATTATGGAGTTCGAGAAAATAAATGCTGTTTTCACTAAATATGATGTGTCAGGGTCCCATATCTGCATGTGGTTTATTTCTTACTCTCTGAAGTGCATTTGTCTTACTAAGGCCTCTAGGGTGCTAAATATTTTTTGATTATTCATCTTAATTACTACAACATAGCGGGGCGATGTGATATTGTGTTGGGATATCCAAATGTTCTGGATCTGTTAGTACTATAAAATTATGGAGGACAGAATAGGTAATACAACTCCAAGGCAAAACTGTAAATGTGTATTGTTACCTGTTTCTGTGAATATGATCTGTTTCTAACCTCTTCCCTGATAATAATAAATAAATAATAAAAAATAATACACTCACCAAATAGATGCCATATTCCTGACCCAAGGCCATAACAATCTGTTCTAGCAAGGACTACATGACAGCACCAATTGGGTGACTGCTTATCTGAGTTGGTAATTGCCTAGAGTCATCCTCAAGGATCTACGTGTTTTCTGCTGGTAAATTAAATGGGGATTGATGGGAACCATCCCTCTTATCCTTCTGATTCTTGCAATTACACATTTAGGGATTTTAAAATGACCAGTAAGTGGATTCATGGGTCCTAGTGGATCCATAGTACGCTGAAAATTGGTCAGTACTCTAATATTAACAGGAGAACCATAATGATGCTTTAATTCTCTGTATCTAACAGACCTCAAAATATTTGTTTCCTTTTGCTCTAAATGACCATAGGTCTCTCTAGAGAAAGACTGGGTATTCATTAATGATGTCTTTGCCATGGTATTGCTGCATTTTTCTTCCCTAAGACTTGGCCACTTCTTCAGTCAATAGATTCTGAATCTGAAAACAACTGAAATCCAGAAACTGGCCAAGAGACCAGTCATAACTTTTCATTAGGCTGACTGTTTTCAGCCACCTGGTCAACCATCCTCTGTTTCCTTCGATGGTGGCCTATGTAGTACCCTTGCTAACTGACCACTTATTTTTTCCTAGGGATGCTGTATTCTATGAACCACCTCCATAAATCTCTGTGATTAAAAACCCTTGACTGCCACTCTAATCCTGCCATTCGTTAAGATAAATAGATACTTATGATCCCTAGATTCTGACACTAAAGCAATGCTCTCTGTCATGTATTGTTTCTATTGTTTCAGGGTCCCACCATCCACATTGCTACCAGTAATCCTACTTCTGAACGTCTTTCAGCCTGCAGATTGTCTTACAGGGGGGAGCAAATGATCTTGTTCAGTAATATTAGTGTCTGTCTCCCCAGTGCATTGTTCATAGGTTTGGTAAATGTGAATGCTCTGGGCCTTCAAATGAACAGCATCATCTGGTGACTCTCATAGTCTAATTATGTCCAATGCAGCATGATGACTTCCTTGAACTCTTATTTTTCTTCTTCCATTGTCTGCTACAGCAATTCTGGAGTTTTACTTATACTTAAAATTGCTTTTTCATACCTCTAGGAGGCAACATATAGTCATTTTGCATAATCTCCCAGAGTATCTTCCAGAGATTTAAGCCACGTATTTTGAGAGAAATCCCCCAAATCAATTAATTTTCCCATATTCATTATTTTGTTCCTGCTCCCTTCATCAGTCCAGGCTCAGTGTAGATTTGGGCAACATTGTGGAGCAATTTGGAGCAATATATGGCATCAGAGTTGCCCCATGTTGCACTGAAATGGTCAACCTTTTATATCTCCACTTGGGCATTGTGTGGAGACTGCCTTGGGAAGGTGTGCCCTTATGCAAGGTAGTTCTCTGCAGCAGAGGCAAAGTCTGAAGAACTGAGTACTGGAGGCTGTCTGCTGAAAGTCAGGGCATTAAGTCCTTCCTAGAAAGGTGGTCTGTGTTGTGCATCTCACTCTTCACCATACGCTGAGATCAACATTGTATCAAAATATCCAGATAATTCAGAAAACTGAAGAAAGTGTAATAATTCTTTGGAATCAAATGAATGTCAACTTATTTTTAATGTCTTGACCAGATTATTTGGAAATTCATTGAGGATATTGTTGATTGCTGTAACAATTGATGTAACTAATAAACAGGTGTGATTTGTGGGATCTAAGTGCTTTTCCTCATTATAGTGTTTTAAACGTCCTCAAAAAAAAAAATAAAAAAGGAAAGAAAAATACATAGATGGGACAGATTCAACGACAAAACAACAGCATGTTGCACCCACTGTACCACAAAGCTTAGTTTTCTGGAGTTGGTTCATGACCCCAAAAAATTTCTGTGGTTTGTTAACCAATAACTGGTTTGTTAACTATCTTTTTCTATGTATCCAAAATAACATAATATGAGACACACTAATTACAGAATAAAAGATGTACAAAACACAAGCCCAATCTTATTATAACATAAAATTTTATGTTGCCACAATATTAAATGATTACATTGTTTCTTGCTACCTACTAGTTTTTGTATTTATCTTGTCCACTGATAGCAAAAAGTTTGGACACTGGCTATGGTATGTGAACTATAAGTAACCCTGACCGACACTATTCCAATCTAAATTACTTTCTGGTCCTTTCCAGGAAATTCAAAGGCAAAGATGCATTTTTTTTTTCTCTGCTGCATATGAACATACGAGAATGTTACTCCAGAAACCTTGAGGGGATAATTTTTTCAGATGAAACTGATCCTACAAAGAGCAGAGTAGGGAGAATGAGAAAATGTAGTGTAGGTTATGTCACTGAGCTACTGGATTATCCCTTAATGCTGGTCCTACTTTGAAATTTTTACTGACCCAATACTCAAAATTATTTAATTCAGTTAGAGTCAGATTCTCTGTTTCAAATCAACTTTACTGACTTAAATATTATAGTAATTTTACAAGTGAAGAAGTGAGACATTGAGTTTTTTTCTCTCAAGTCACATGTGGTATGAAGTTGTAATCGGCACCATTTTTTGCAAGAAACAAAACTAAAACTAAACTTTAATTAGATTAAAACAAAAGTAAACATAAAGCTAAATAAATAAATAAATAAATAAATAAGCATAAAATTAAAGAAATAAGCAGTTATAGATCACATAAGCAAGTGTGGGAAGGGTAGGAGTGTAGATTCCTTAGTAAAACTTCAATAGGACTCTTTTTTAATTTTTCTTTCTATTTTTCCTTGTGTTTTGGTTTCATTTCATTATGCTGACTCTTCCACTAAGCTGGAATCATGAACACTAATGATTTCTAGGCTCACATTTTGCCAGTTTCACTCTTCGAGAGGATAAATTTACTTTCCTTTAGTTTAAAGTTTGAAATACTGGACGAGAATTCTGGCTTTTCCCGGTCAGATTATATAGCTACTCACCTTTCTGGTGATGCAACTGCTGCTGATTCCTACTAGTGCCTATTGCACACTGTAGTTGGAGTTGGAACTAAGTAATTCCCCCAATAGAAGGTTTTGTGAGTAGAAATATGGACTTATTCCAAAAGTAACAATAAAATAGGTGTTTACTAAAACGGTAGAGTGGGTTCTAGATATCTCAAATACCTAAGTTCCAGGAGAATGGGTGCCATGTCTTCCAATTCTCCTGTGTATAACTAGTACCTTGTGCAGTTCTTATAGCACAACGAAGGTTCATAAACATTCAATTAGTTGAATTCGATATTAGTGTAAAATATTTACTTAGACAAAGGGGACTGTATGTGTTCCATTTAATATCTACAGTTAATTACTTTTCTATGTTAATATTGCCCTCAGCTGTAACCTGGATCATAAATGAGACAAAGAAAAAAACTAAAGATAAGAAGACATAGTATATGATTATGATCATGCAGTGCATGAATATGTTTGTCATAATCTTTAGGTACTTAACATACAGTGCTCTCCTTTGCAGGATATTTTTTTTAGCCATCTTTTCAGGCAATTTGGAAATAAAGAGTATATCATGGAAATTGTGTCATATAATTTAAGAAGCATAGCCTCTAACCCAAGCAAGCTTTGTGACATATTCACACACAAAAAAATTCTTGAGGTTTCCTTTACGAGTTATATACAAGACAGGTAGAAAGAAAAAGTTAAATAAATTACAATAGATCTTTTGACTGTAGCCTGAAAATCAGAGACTAACTAATTTATTGCAGCAACACTAGCAAAATATAATATAATGTTTTAAGTCTTAAAAACACTGTGGTAATCTGGGAGAAGACCTTGGGATTATGGCTCAAATGTAAGCACAGAGGAATCAGTATTCATTGTGATTGTGAGTGTGATTGTGATTGTAAGTGTAGGATTCTGGGTAAGACTGAGCTCCTTTTCTCCTATGACCCGTTTGAAATCACTCTATCTCCCAGGAGGAAGGAGATAAGGGAACTCTTAGGATTTTCCATAGGTCCATTGTTATGTAGGACAGGCCCCCTAATTCTCTCCACCCATATACTTAGAAACTTTAAAATCCATTTCCTTTTTGCATTATTACTGTCATGGTGTTTTGTTTTACATATGTAAACTCCACAAGACATTCCTGTAATTATTTTGTACATTGAACACTTATTTATAGTCATCTATCTATATGCATTTTCTGGTATATTTTAATTCCATTCTATTTTTCTGTATTCACATTTCAGATCAGTTTTTCTTCTATCTGAAGAACTTGCTTTAGTTGAGACTTTTATTTTTAACTATGTCCGTATTATTGACAACTTCCCCCATCTTTGTCTGCAAACATCTTTACTTCACTTTTATTTTTGAAGGATAGGATATATTCACTTGTTACAGAATTCTAAGTTAGCAATACTTATTCTTTGGAAATACAAAGTTGTCATCCCACTGCCTTCTGACTGCCATCATTAGTATCGAGAAGACAGCTGTCATTCTTATGGCTGTTCTTTGAAGAGAAAGTACTCTTCTTCCTGTGTCTGACTTTTTTTCTTTACTTTTATATTCTTTGCTTTGCAGCAGTTTTAACACGAGGTGCCTCGATGAACTTTCTTTTTTATATATTGCTTAAGGTATAAATAGATTTCTTGTACCTGTGAGTCTTTCATCATTTTTAGAACATTCTTAGCCATTATTCCTTTGAATATCGCTTTTGCCCCATGATTTCTCTTCTCTCCTTCTAAGACTAACTACAATTATGTAAACCTTGGAGAGTGTCCAAAATATCTCTCAGGTTCTGTTCTATTCTACTTTATCCCAGTGCTTCAGTTTGTGTACTTTTTGTTGGCTTTATCCTTGGTAACTGATTCTTGATAACTTGGTTTTGTTCTAATGTGTCCATTTAAAACTATCCACTATTCATAATTTCAGATATTGCATTTTATTTTCTGTTTACAGTGACAACTTGTTCTTTTTTCTTGTGGATAGATTATAGTATTTTGGTAAATTTCATTAACTTTTAACCTATTTTTTCTACCATCGCTATTTTCTTTAACATATTAATTATAGTTATGTCAAAGGGTTTTTTTTTTTGTTGTTAATTCTAATATATGGATAATTGGGGTAGCTGAATCTATTTTTTGCCTTTTTCCTTAAGTATTGGTCATATTTTCTTCTTTTTTAGGCTGTTTCTAATTTTTATTTTAATTTCATACCAGTTAGTGTGTAATTAAATAATTCTAGAGGTTCTTGGTGATATTACATTCTATTTAATGAAATTTACCTTTTCCACATTGTATGTGAGGCTAATACATGAGGAGCTAATCACCTAAACCCAATCAGAAATTAAGATGAGTTGGCCTTTGTTTCAGTATTAATAAGACTGTATAGGTACCTCTTATTTGCTTTTTTCCTAAATATGGTACTCCCAAGCTTTTGATTGAGAGCTTTCAAAATCAGTATCATTTGCCCCCAAAGACTGTAAGGGATTAAATTATATCCATTAGTTATCCTTAGTCTCCAGTCTTTCTCTGCCCCCTCAGTTGTGCGCATGTTTTGAGGAAGATGACAATGTTTTTGAAGTATTAATAAGTTCCTTTTGTCAATTCTTGGTTTCATAAGTATCATTAGAGTGAGGGTGATTTCACTCTGCCTTTCAGAAGATTTGTTTTCTATTTCCCCAGTCTCCTGGGCAGCCATCCTTTCACTTATGTCTCATCAATTTTCAACTTATTATCAGCCTTGTTGAAGTACTTTTTTTGTTTCTGTTTGCCATTTTCCATCCAAATCCTCTATGCTTGCCCACAATTTGACAAGGCCTTCAATTAAAAAAAAAAAAAAAAAAGTCTGAATATTGTCCACTCTCCTTGGGAAGAGTCTCAACTCCATGGATTTATAGATTTTTAGTTATTTTTTCTTTATTGCTTTCAAGATTCTTTGCTGCTTTTAAAAAAATGTGATTTTTATAAAAAGTATCTGACATTTTTTTCATTTTTGTAACTTAAGTTTTGGCTAGATATGTCCCACAACATCCAAACTTTCAGATCATTTCATCTCACGAGGCTTCCCACAACTTCAAAACAGCAACAGTGTGTCAAATCCTTACCGTATTTCTGTTTTTTTTTTCCAACTTCCTTTTCTGACTTACTATTCTGCTATGAAAAGAAAAAAAGGTCTGTCTAAGGTCTCATGTAATTAGATTAGGCCCAGCTGGAGAATCTTAGACCCTTTTTAGTTACTCAAAGTCAAATGATTAGTGATTTTAGTTACATTGGAAACATCGTAAGCATATCTTATTATAGTTACATTTCTGAGATAAAGGCATAAAAGTTGGTCCATTTTGGTCCTTTGAGTCTAAAGATTATTTATTATACTTCCAACATGCACCGTTTTGATGCTTATGCAAAATAAATTTGATAACATCTTCTTTTGATGAAGAAATGCTTTTGTCTAGACACATGTTGATATCTTTGCACCTCTACTCCTTGACAGTAAATATTTATTTATAAATTAAAGCATAAAAGTCTTTCAAATAATTTCTACATGTAAGTGTCACCTATATTATACTCATAAATTCCAATTTATTGTGTTCTACCTGGATGGCTTAAAATTTTATATAAAAGGAGTCATCATTTGGACATAAAATTCCTACATATGTGTTTTTTATAGTCTAGTTTTAACATGTCATTTTAGCCTGTATCACATACAAATTTATTTACTAGTTAAAGTCTTAGCTACTTGCTTTAGTTATTTATTGCCACAATAATGTTTTGTAATAACCACAGAACCTCAGTGACATACAAGAATAAAGTGACACCCCCACTCCCAGAGGTCTATAGATAGACTGTCCCCTTGATTTGGGATGCATTCAGCTGATTTTACATGAGTTCACTCATGCATCTGAGGTCAGATGAACGCTAGCTTTGGTTTGCTTGATCTAGAATGTGTTAGCTTAGACAACTTATTTCTGTTCTGTGTGGCATCTAATCTTTCTTAAAGGGCAAAATTTTCAAGATTGGGGAATTGATAATATAGTTTGATGTTATGTGTGAATAATACCTGGCAAAGGCAGAACTAATAAATAAATTTGAAAATATTACAGTCATTACATAAATTGGCACTAACAGCAGGGTTGATCTTAAGTTAAAATGAGTAATAAAACTGGGTTTTAAACAAAATTTGCATAGTATACACACTGCTGTAATTGAAAGTGTGGAAAGTTATACTATAAATTGTAAAAAAAAAATTCATGAGGAAAAATGCAGTACTTTGGATTTCACTTCAATATAAGGAAGAATTTTGCATCAGAGCTTCAGAAAAACAAATGAACTGCTTCATGAAGTAGTGAATTTCCCATCATTGATGGTATTTATGATGAGCTCTATGATATTTATAGGAGTGGCCTTAGAGTGGATTTCAGACCTTGGAATAAATTGGTTAGATAATCTCTAACATGCCTTCCAGTTATTAAATATTAAATATTATTATTTGTAGAAACAAAATTAAGCTGAGCTGCAGTAATCACAAAAATAAGACTATCTATAAAATTCACATATATCATATATATAAATTCAGATTTGAAATGACCTTGAAATAAATATAATACATAAATATATATATTGTGTTGCAAGTTGTGGTAGCGGATTATTTTCTTGTCTGGCAAAGTTGAGTTTTAGTCTAACCTGTGTCACAATTGTCATATATACTTTCTGTTATTTCGTATGTTATCTGATGTGTTTCCCTCAACTATAAATGTACAGTTAGAAGATCTAAATGACACGAAGGAGGGAGTAAGGTAGATTGCTGCATTTAGAACATTAAGGCAGAGGAAATAATAACTGCAATGGCTGTGAGGTAAGAACATGCCTGGGTCATTAAAGGAAAAAACGGTTTTTGTGGCTGGAACAACACGAGGGATGAAGGCTGTGAAGTAGTTCAGATCAGTGCTTAGAGCACATTGCAAAGACTTTGGATTTCCACAGGGAGGATGGATTCAAAGCAATGGCAGGACAGGCCAGTTCCACTTCCGGGATAGTGAAGACACTGTTGGAAGACCAGTGTGGAAGTGGGGAGGTAGGTTAGTCTGTGTTATAATAGTCCAGCAAGAGATAAATGCAGGTGACAAAAGGGTGGTCGTGGTGAAGTGCTAAGCACGATTGCACTTCACTAACAGCATTTGCTGGTGCGTATGATGGAGAGAAGCCAATGATAACATTTATCACGTCCTATATGATTCTGTCTCCCCAGTTAGACAGTGGACCTGTCTTTGAGAAGGACTGTCAGAAATTTCATTATCATCTATTATAACTCATATTATCTAACATAAGCAAAAATATATTAGATATTCTGATAACTAAGGTTAAAATTACTTCATAAAATTACTAAAATTACTTCATAAATCAATACTTTTTTACAGAGAGCTTATCATTTATTTCCATTCTTGAGGTGCATTGTCCATTGTTATTTTGGTGTTTGCACATAAGTCACTTTGCTACTGTCACACACACTGAATTTTTAGTACTGTATCATTTGCTTTCTCCATTTTTTTCTTCCGCTCTTCTTGCTCTCCTTCCTTTAACAATTGCTCCCTCCTCCTCTTTTTTCTTCTTCCTGCAAGGACCTGATATTTTTGCCAAACTACAGTTAGCTAGAAGTTATTTTATCAGACACATTAATCATCAGTGGCAGAAAAGCTACCCCTAAGAATGTCAAATTCAGCCACGTACAAACAGGGCCACACTTTATCTTACTGAGAGGCATATAAACCACCTAATAGAGTTTGCTACTGTAGAAATATGACAGTTCTCTACCAGAGATTGTCATTCTTAAAAGTAAAACATTATTTTCTATTTTGTAGTCACATTTTTTTCTAATATTGTGTAACCAGTCTTAACTGTTATGGGAAGAGCAGTTTAAACTAATGTTTAAGTGAAATAAAAGTGTTGATTTGTCTTAGTGTTAATAGTTGTGACCTAAAAAATAAGGAAATGACTTGAATTATCTGCCACTTAAGCATGGCCTATTGATAAATGTGTGCTCAAATTTTATATGCAAATTCTTCATTAATAATTTAGTTTCCAGTTTCCTCATGTAACTATTTCTATATGTTTGTATTGGATGATAGATTCCTAAATGCTGAACCAGGATGACTATAGTTCACATCTTTACCATAAACAGAGATATCATCTCCAAAAGTCTCCCCATCCTCTTTTTAATAATAATAATGGTTATTATTATTATTTTGTGACAGGAACACAACATAAGATCTACCCTTTTAGCACAGTTTTAAGTTTACAATAAAATATTGCTAACTATGCTGTACAGTAAATCTTCAGGATTTCTTCATCTTGCATAGCTGAAACTTTGTACCCTTGACTAATGCCTCCCCGTTTCCCCCTTCCTTCAGCCTCTAGCAACCATCATTCTACTCCCTGGTTATATAAGTTTGACTATTTCATATTCCCCATAGAAGTGGTATCATGTAGCATTTTTCCTTCTGCGCCTGGCTTATTTCATTTAGCATAATGTTATCCAGGTTCATTCATATTGTCACAAATGGCAGGATTTTTTATTTTTTTAAACTGAATAATATTTCATTGCATGTATACACCACATTTTCTTTATCTGTTCATCCATCAAGGGACATATAGTTTGCCTCCATGTCTTGGCTATTGTGAATAACGCTGCAGTGAACATGAGAGAGCAGACATCTCTTCAAGATTCTGATTTCAATTCTTCTGGCTATATAACCAGAAGTGGGATTGCTGGATCATATGGTAGTTCCATTTTTAATTTTTTGAGGAACGTCCACACTGTTTTGGATAGTGACTTTACCAATTTACATTCCCAAAGTCAATGTACATGGATTCCCTTTTCTCCACACCTTCACCAACATTTTTTATAATAGCCACACTAACAGGTGTTAGGTGATATTGTATTGTGGTTTTGATTGGCATTTATTGAAAGATAGAATAGTACATGAAGTAGAAGACTAAACTGTTTTTTGTGCTATGGGACCTTGGGAAATTTACCTAAGTTCTCTGGGTACCTTAATTTTCTCACCTATGAAATGAGGGCTGATGAAACTAATTACCACCTGTGATGGTTGGGAGGCTAAAAAAGTTAATGTATAAAAAGGTTCTTATAATGATGTTACCTAGCTAACTATCTCACCTCAAGTGAAATTAATTTCCCCTCAGGAGAGCTCTCTGAGGTAACAGTAAAGAGCAAGGGGATTTTAACTGCTGGAGGAACAGGTTAATTCAGGAGAACTTGGGATCTGGAAAAGCAGTAAAGTGTGCTACAGAATTGAAGTTAGTTACATAAGAAAAATGTCTTGATCGTGGAGGCTAGATATATCTAAATTTACAACTTGCCTAGAATAAGCATTTCCCAGCATCTCTTCCTTCCAGCTCTTAGAATATAAATGTTACCGCCAAAAGGAAAGCATCAATAATGTAGTGGCTTGAAAATCTTTGGCTTCATCCTATACATAAATGCTTCAATTTTATTTACAGAGAAATCACAACATACATAACTAGAAATCATCTATAAGAAGAGTTGTCGATGTAATCAACAATATTCAAGCTCAGGAAAATTCCCCTGGGAAAATCTTATGTTATTAGATTATGCTACTTGAATTGTATATGGAAAATGCAAAATGAAAAGACACTAAGGGGTAAATCATTTATTAATAAATAATGACAGTTAAAAATATGATATATTGTCATATTAGGTCCTTCAGGTCAGTATCTGAGGCTAGAAAATAGGCAATATTTTGTTTATCAAAAAATCGGATTTTTGCTTTGGAGTCACTGAAGTGCA
This sequence comes from Rhinolophus sinicus, assembly GCF_057876585.1. NCBI lineage: Eukaryota > Metazoa > Chordata > Mammalia > Chiroptera > Rhinolophidae > Rhinolophus > Rhinolophus sinicus. Next base: position 39,877,689 of record NC_142507.1, read on the forward strand.
ACCCAATAAGCCCGCATTAAACTTATATATTTTAAATATTGAAATTTTGAGGTGAAAAGATATTTTATGCTTTGTAAACAGTCTTATAGAGGTATTAACTGACATAAATAAACTACAAATATTTAAAAGGTAGAATTTGATAAGTGATATATATACACCTGTGAAACCATCAGTAATATTCAATTTTTGCAAACCTACTTAAGTCTTATTTTCAACAAATTTCAGCATATGTCTCGTATACTTATAGCTATTCCTCAATGGTTTTATACACAATATTACACTGTTATTTTCTTATGTACTTAAAACTATGTTATCCTCTTCCATACCTTGCCAATTATTCAAAGCTCAAACACCACTTTCTGTATGAAACTTTTCTGATATCCTTTTTAGAAGAAATCTTTTCCACTTTGAACAGCCTTTTTCTGTTTTGTGTTCCATTGACTATATTACCATCCACTGAACTTGCAGATTAATACATCTCTTATAGATCATAAGCTTCGTGAGGCAGAGGCTGAATCTGCTTTATCTTTGCACTCACTTCAAAGCCTAACACATAGTATGTATTTAATTGATTGCAATATAGATTGATGAACAAAGATTTTCTATCCTAAATTTGCAAACATGTTCTTCATTATGTTCTTCATTAAAGGGTCATATTAGCCATCCAGACAAAAGCCCTTTTCAGAACTGAAGCAAAGAAGGAATGTAGGCAGGGAGGTAGGAAGGGAAGGAGGGCGGTGGAGGGAGGAAAAGAGAAAGTAAAATGCTAAGAAAAGGACCGCCAAGAAAAACAATAGTTTTAGTAGTAAAGATTACAGAGAGATATTAAGATTTGTATATGAAGAATGTTTTAGGAATATAGGTTCATGTTAACACTTGCACACATTATTGCACTTGTATAAAACACAAATTACTATTTTCACATATCGAAGTTTAAGTGCATAATTCATCTATGGAATTACCTAGGAAACTTATATATGACATTAAGTTTCATTTTAAAAGTTGGAAGAGTCATTTTAACTATAAATAAATAAAAAATATTCTCCCCAGAAAACAACCCTCCCTCCCCACCTTGCTATCGCTTAGAACCTAAGAAAAAGCTCAGGAATATTGTACTGAACTATATGCTTCAATATGGCATAGCTTGTGTTTAGAGACTTTAGGTAAATAATAGCTAAAATGTGTGTAAGAGGGAAACATATGTTAAATTCTATAAATATACTTCATTTTACTTCTATCATTTGATTTTTAAAGTCTTTTATTCTCTCACTATAATGAAGTACACAGTGAAGTTAGCAAATATAGAATAGATAGGGATGTTAGAAATTGGAGTTGCTTTAAGACATACCGAAGAGAAAACAATTGAATAAATATAAATGATGAGCATAAGACTGGGATACAAAACTGTCCTATGAATAAGACAATTAGGAGGAATGATTGGATATTTAAAATGTAAAATTATTTAAAGATATTAAATCATGGCTACAATGCATATGAGCTGTTATATCTTCTCAGATTCCACCCTCCTCTCCAAGAAAGATCAGATTGTAAACACTACTTAGCACCTTCCACGGTTTTTAAAATATTTTTTATTCGTGAAAAGACAGAAAATTCCTAAGACTGTGTGTCCACTTTCGAAATACAAAACAAGCACTAAAATAATAGAAGCAAAGCCAAACATAATGAATCCTGAGAAAAATATCAAACATATTCGAGTCCTGCAGTTAGGTATGACAAGTAAGTATTGCCTTTGCCTCAAAGACCCCACTAAATCAAAACAATGGGCCAATGGTGAGGGATAATTGTCTCTGATATGTTGCTAGGAGTATTATTTATGGTTGTTTATAAAATATGCTGTCACAATGGCAGGCTGCCTAGGATCTCAGTGGTTTTTATGCAGTAGCTTATCTTTAGGTGCCTTCTGGTAGACAAATTTTTAAAGAAAATAAAAAGTATGTTCAGCTATGTCATTGCAAAATCACCTCTTATCTTTCACAATGACTTGATTAATTAAAAACTAAATGTGTGAAATTTCAGAGGAAACTCACATATACCCAAAATGCAATTTTTTTGTTTCTGTTTATTTTTCATTTTGAAAATTCTTTCTCAGATTAAGGATGACCCCCTACTCTTTCTACTTTGCTAAGAAGAGTTGTTTGAATGATTTTTTTTTTTTTTTGTCAAATCCCTTTTCTGCATCTACTGAAATTGTTTCTGTCCTTAAAACTGTTAATATGGTGAAATATATTGCTTGATGTTCTAATGTTAAAGTAACCATGGTTGTGATGCTGAAACTAAACCTATTTGGTCAAGGCACAATATTATTCCTTTATATTATGAAATTTGATTTGCAATAATTCACTTAGAATTTTGACCTCTGAGTTTAAGATAAAGATTGGCTTGTATCTCTTTCTTGTAATGTTCTTGTAAAATTTTGTTGCCAATATGATAATGGTCTTAGAATGAGCTAAGACGTTTTCTCACATTTTCTGTTTTCCCCATAGAGTTTGTGTAAATTTAGTGTTATTTCTCCCTTTAGCATTTGGGAGAAATTATCAATGAGACCACTTAGACCTGGACATTTCTTTAACAACCTGCTTTTACATACAGATTCAAAATTTTAATAAAAATAAAATATTCATAGTACCATTTTTTCTTATTTCCTATAAATGAGTCTATTTAATTGTCAGAATGTGTTCCTATATTTTCAAGACATCCTTATTATTTTTTAATATCTATAAGAACTATATAGCTATCCTATTTGTTATTCCTGATATATTACTTCTCTCTCCCTTTCTCTGTTTCTCTCATTTTATTGATACCAGCGTATATGTTATCAGTCATTTAAAGAGCCATTTTATGGATTTTTTTTTCTATCGTAGCTTTTATATTTATTTTATTACTTTCTGATAGTCTCTTTATTATCTCATTTATTCTATTTCTTTTGGATATATATGTGTATATATCCAAACATGATGATATATGCAGCCTAACTGAATCAAACACAGTACTAGAACCACAAATAAAACAATATACATTTGCTCTAAGTGTTGGATTTATATATCATATATATATGATTGCTTGCTTGGTAATAGGTTCTTGTCATCTGCGGTGACATGGATGGGCCTGGAAGGTAATGTGCTGAGTGGAGTATGTCAGACAGAGAAAGACAGATACAATGTGATTTCACTTATATGTGGAATCCCTCATATTTAGCCTAATTCTATTTTGGTCAGACTACTTATTTTGAGTAAATAAAGTTTGTGGAAGCTTGCTTTATGATTCAGCATTTATGGATAGTAGTAGTAAATCCAACACTTAGAGCAAATGTATATTCTTTTATTTGTGGTTCTAGTACTGTGTTTGATTCAGTTAGTTTGCATATTTCATCATGTTTTCTAAAATATTTTATTTTTATTAATTTCACGTCCATTTGTTCTGTCAGCTGTTGAATAGCAGTTAGAATTATGGTTATAGCTTTGTCTAATTGTTTCATTTTGCCAATTTTAATTATTTATTTTAAAGATATTTATTGTTTGCCCACAGACTTATAACTGTTATGTTTTTCTGTGAATTAATGTTCCTCTATATGAAATATTCTATATATCTTGAAATGCTTCTTATCGTGATTGATATTGGAATACCTACATTTGCTTCCTTATGTCAATATTTACATAGTACAACCAATTTCTTCCTTTTTATTCAACCTTACTGTGACCACATATGTAATAATGTGTATCATAAATGACATGTGGTTAGGTGTTATTAACCAGTCTTACAATTTTAGTCATTTAATTGAAACATTTAGTACATTTTAACTTAAGATAAATACTGACGTTTCTGTTATGAGTTGAATTTTGTAACCCTCAAAATCCTAATCTCTAGAACTATGAATGTAACCTAATGGAGAAATAGGGTCTTTGTAGATGCTGTCAAGTTAAGATGAGGTCATACTGGATTAGAGACAGCCCTAATCCAATGACTAGTGTCCTTATAAGAGAAGAAAAATTTGGACACTGAAACAGACACACAGGGAGAATATATGACAATGAAGTCAGAGACTGGAGTTGTGCTGTCACAGTACAAGGAATTCCAAAATTGTTTGGAAGCTCCAGCACTTAGGAGAGATGCGTAAAACACATTTTCCTTTGAGCCCCAAAGAAGGGGCCTATCCTTCCAACACCTTGATTTCAGACTTCCAGCCTCCAGAACTGTGAGAGAATAAATTCCTACTGTTTTAAGCCTTCAGTTTATGGTTCTCTGTTACAGTAGCCCTTGACAATTAAGGGCTTCTGTAACAGAGTAGCCCTGTAATTGAGACTCCCTTCAGCTTTCTTATATCTGTAGACTTGTCTTCAGGCAACACTTTGGTAGTCCCTATCGTCCTCTAATTGGGAGGCAGTTATTTCCTACCCATGTTGGTCCATAGTTCTGTCTGTTAGCTAGCATTTCCTTTCTGTGACACAGAAGAATGGAGTCATGCTCAGGAGTGGATTTAGTGTTGGCACCTCGGCTCTGTTCAATTGTCACTTCTCAGAATAACCATTAAGAGATTCAGAGCAAGAACTCTTTGCTCTTGTTCTGTTCAGCCTAGATAGAGATGGGACATGGGAAATACACATATATGACTGCTTCGTTCTCTCACTTTCCTCTGCTTCCACGATCTACGATTTTTGGCAAATTCATTTAAAGTCTCAAATATTACTACATTGTTAAAATTTTTAATTAAAATATGGCTAACATACAATATTATATTAGTTTCAGGTGTATACCATTCTTATTCAACATTTATAGACCTAAATAAGTGATCACCATGATAGGTCCAGCAACCATCTGCCACAGTACCACTCTATCACAGTATTATTGACTATATTCCCTACGCTGTACGTTTTATCCCCATGACTTCTTTAATGCCTGGAAATGTGGACCACTTATTGCACTTCAATCCCCCCACCTTTAAAATTTTTCAATTGCAGTTAACATTCAATATTATTTTGTATTAATTTCACGTGTACAGCATAGTGGTTACACATTTATATAATTTAAGAAGTGATCCCTCTGATTAGTCTAGTACCCACCTGGCACTATACATACTTATTACCATACTATTGACTATATTCCCTGTGCTTTACTTTACATCCTCATGACTATTTTGTAACTACAAATTTGTACTTCTTAATCTCTTCACCTTTCACCCTGTCCCCCAATCTCTCTCCCATCTATCACCCTGATACATCTAATTCCCATCTGACACCAAAATAGTTATTATAATATTATTGACTATATTCCTTATACCTTACATCCCCATGACTACTTTGTAACAACCAATTTGTATTTCGTAATTTCTTCACCCTTTTTACCCATCCTGCAACCCTCCTCCCACCTGGCAACCATCAAAATGTTTTCTGTATCTATGAGTGTGTTTCCGTTTTGTTTGTTTGTATATTTTGTTCTTTAGATTCCACATATAAATGAAATCACATTGTATCTGTCTTTCTCTGACACACTCCACTCAGCACATTACCCTACAGGCCCATCCATGTCACCACAGATGATAAGAACCCATTACCTTCACTAGTGAAAACTACTCCAGCATATAAATATATATATATACCAACTCCAGTGTGTATATATATATATATATATATATATATATATATATATATCAACTTCTCTTTATCCATTCATCGATCGATGGACACCCAGGCTGCCTCCACACCTTGGCCATTGTAAACAATGCTACAATGAACATATTCCCATGAAGTACCTTCTTGCATTTCTTTAGATAAATACCCTAAATGGGATTACTGGGTCCTTCTTTGTCTCTTGTTCTAGCCTTTGTTTTAATGTTTGTTTTATGTGGTATAAGTATTGCTACTCAAGATTTTCCCCCCAATTTTTATGAAATGTCTTTTTTCCATCCCTTTGCTTTCAGTATGCATGTTTCTTTCGATCTGAAGTGCATCTCTTGTAGTCAGCCTATGTAACCATTCAGCCAGCCTATCTTTTGATTGGATCTTTTAATCTATTTTAGTTTAAAGTAATTGTTGATAGATATATAGTTGCTGCCATTTTATTATTTATATTTTTGATCCTTTTAAAAAATTTCAGCCTAAACAAGTCCCTCTAACATTCCTTATAATATTGGTTTGGTGATGGTGAACTCCTTTAGATTTTTCTTGTCTGGGAAGCTCTTTGTCCACAGAGTTTAAGTGATAGCTTTGCTGGGTAGCGTAATCTTGTCGTAGTAGGCCCTTTGTTTTCATCACTTAGAATATTTCATGCCAATCCTTTCCGGTCTGCAAAGTTTCTCTTGAGAAATCAGCTGACAGTCTTTTGGGAGCTCCCTTGTAGGTAACTAACTGCCTTTCTTTTGTTGCTTTTAAGATTCTCTCTCTGTCTTTAATCTTTGGCATTTTGATTATGATGTGTCTTGGTGTGGGCTTGTTTGGGTTCATCTTGTTTGGGACTCTCTGCACTCTGGGCTTGTATGTCTATTTCCTTTGACAGGTTAGGGATGTTTTCTGTCATTGTTTCTTTAAATCAGTTTTTCAATTCCTTGCTCTCTCTCTTCTCCTTCTGGTACCCCTATAATGCTTATGTTAGTATTCTTGATGTTATCCCAGAGGCCCCTTAAACTATCCTCATTTGTTTAGATTCTTTTTGCTGTTGTGTTTGGCTGTGTTCTGCTACCTTATCTTCTAAATTGCTGATTTCATTCTCTGCTTCATCTAATCTACTGTTGATTCCCTCTTACTTATTCTTCATTTCAGTTATTGTATTCTGTATTTCTGACTTTTTTTTAATGTTTCCTATCTCTGATTTTAAATTTCTTATCTATTTCTTGAAGTTCTGTTTGAGGTCATTGAGTATCCTTATAACCAGTGTTTTAAACTCTGCATATGGTAGATTGCTTGCCTCCATTTTGTTTAGTTCTTTTACTGGAGTTTTGTTCTGTGCTTTTATTTGGGACATGTTTCTTTGTCTCTCCATTTTAACCGCCTCCCTGTGTTTGCTTCTATGTATTAGGTACAGCTGCTATGTTTCCCTGTCTTGGTAGAGTGGCTTTATACAGTAGGTGTCCTATGAGGCCCAGTGGTGCTATCTCTCTGGTCATCTGAGCCATGTGCTCCATGTGTGTCCCTTATGTGGGTTGTGTGTGCCTTCCTGTTGTTTTTGAGCCTAAGATGCTGTTTTTATGTCAAAAAGAGGGATTGACCCTCAGGCTGATTGGTTGTGAGGACTGGCTGTGACTACAGTGGAGAAGCTGTTGTTCAGGGGCTGACCGTATGGAGCAGGATTAGCTTTAGCAGGGCTCTGGTACCTGCCCAGTCTACTCTTTGTGTGTGTCATCCTTGGAGGACGTCTGGTGATGCTCCAACCTAGTCTGAAGAACCAGAGCTTCCTGGGAGGGGCTCTGCCTCAGGCCAAGTTCCACTGCCCTTCTGAGGGCTACCTGGCATGAGCCACAAAGCAATCTGCAGATGGCACTTACCCACCCTGGACTTGGAGGTGCTTCGAGAGGCCAAGCTGAAAACCAAGGCCAGCTGCTGCTGGTGCGGGGCTTGGAGCTTCTCAGCATGAGTTATAGGATACATGGAAGACAGATGCTGTTTGTTTGGATATTGTGAACCTTTGAGAGATGTTAGGAAAGTCCAGATAATGAGCTGAGACAGACCCTTTGTATGGAAATGCCACTGGAAGTGGCTTAAGTGTACCCGAAGGTTGGATGAGGTTGGGTCTAAGGGAATCACTGGGGCGGAATTGATGAATCACCATTATGCTAGCTAAGTTGATGGAGACTCAGATATGGTGCTCACCTGTGTCTGCATACTGGGAGGAGTTAGGGCTCAACCAAGAAACGGCAGATTCTTCTAGCACTCTGTCTGGGAGAAAGCTGCCCCTCCAACCCTCACTCTGAAGTTAGATAATTCAGTTCCTCCCCATATGTCCCTGGAATCTTTTGAGTGCTGCTCTGTGCTGGAGCTCAGACTGAGTGAGTCTGTCAGTGAGTCTGTCCCCAGGCCCTTTAAGAAGAACACCTGGGACTCTAGCAGTCCTCCATCCCACCTAGTCACAAACTTCGTTGATTTTCACAACCAGAAGTTATGGAGACTTCACTTCCCGACATTGGTTCCCTGGGTTGGGGATCCTGGTGTGGGGCTGGGACACCTCCCTGGAACCCCTCCCTCCTCTGCAGGGGACCTCTGTAGCTGAGATATCCCTCCCAATATTTAATGGTCACAGGCAGGTGTGGGATCAGCCCATTCTGCATCTCTGCCCCTCCTACCAATCTCAAGGTGACTTCTGTATGTCCTTAGTCGTAGGACTTTGGTTCAGCTAGACTTCAGGCAATTCTCAAGTACATTTGTCCTGTAGTATAGTTGTAATTTTGATGTTGTAATCAGAGGAGGCAAGCACAGAATTTATCTACTCCACCATCTTGACAGGAAATCAATACATTTTTAAAAATAGATTCTTAAAGACAAAAATTAAGGAAAAAAATATAGGTAAAAACAAGTAATTGTTGCTCAGATTCAGTTGTTTTCAACCGATGTTAATATAAAAAGGATTTTTTTCTCTTATCAAAACAACCCAAACTAATTAAACAGTGGCTCATGCTAAAGTTTATAATAACCACCATAAAAAAAAAAAAAAAAAAAGTTATTTTAACCATTTATCTGTGAACAATGTTTTGCCTTCACTCTTTAGGCATATTTTTATACTGAATTATTTATTCCTGCAAAATCTTTTGTGATAAAAGTATGTCTAAGTTTAAATTATAACTTGGCTCATTAAAGTGTCACAGAAAGCTGTTTTAATGCTGGAATCACAGTGAATCTATTTACCTTTGGAGTAAAATTTTATATCATTCTTAGAAATAATATTGTGCACAATTAATTTCAATCTACAGTATCAAATAAAATAACAATTATAATTATAAATTTATCCCAGCTTTAAAAGTTATTATGCATTTTTATTTCATGTACTTTACTTCAGTGAATACCTCAATTACGAAGGTGACTACAATTCTAAGAAATATAATAGTACTACCTATTATGTTCAGAAATGCACACATATATAAATGTTTTCAATGCATTTTGAATAGGCTTTATTATGAAGATGTCTGTAAGGTGTAGTTATCATTTTTTTCTTTCTAATATGAAACATTTTATTCTAGCAAAGAATAAAAATACAAATTTAATGGTATATAAATATTAACATCAATTTTGTTAAGAAAACTCTATGTTTCTGAATATCTCCTTAGCTTTCTTAAACAAATCATAATCCTGAACTTCCTCACTTTGAGTCTAAATGGAATGTAACATAAGTTTGACCAGAAAAACATCTTTTCTACACAGAGAGCATCTAATGAAGACATGGAAAGTGCTCCCGGATTATAGAAATCTAATTTTTCACTCAAGTATGTCTTTTAGGCTAATGTTTCCTTTCCTTTCTGGGTCAATTTAGCCCTGTATATTCTCAGGAGGGTTTCATAGTGATTAATTGATCTTCGCAGAGACCTTTATACACTGAAAGCATGGTGTAATGATTGGGGATTGAAATTAGAACTAAACTGACTTTTACTTTAGCTTTCCTCCACTCAGGTAGTCTAACTACCTTTGTTTTTTAAATATCAACTTGGTAAAGCAAAATTAAGATCAACATACTGGACAATACTACTGACTGATCTCATTTGGAAACAAAATTGAGAATCAAGTGTTTTAAATGAGGTTATTCCTTTCAACAATTCACCTGAGCATATCCAGGAGATACGGTTATAACCAACACAAAATGACCTTTTTGAGAAAGTACTCAACATGCTGAGTGACTGCCCCTTTGGTAATTGGAATTGAGCAGCTAAATAATGCAATTGACCAGGAAAAAAAAGTTACTCTGAGCTGTCTAGAAATTTGTTTTTCATAGAAAAGCAGCTAAGTTATTTTTAAGAATCTAATATTAAGTACTTTTTCATCTATTAAATTTCAGTTTATATTTAAAATCAAACACTTTACATTTTCAGGCACGGTAAGACCTGATGCAGGTGGTATAATTTTATGTACATTTTATATAAGCAATTAATAGAAATTATCTGAACAATTGATGTTTTAGTTAATTTTTAGAGTTAAATTCGATTACCTCATTCAGGGTGGAGCATTATTTTGAAATCAACTCTTCAAAATGTCTGTACAGATTATGTACAGACCATGTCTTGGCTAATTTATTTTCATTGTGTAGATATAACTACAGATCTTTTGAATTATATCCATGAGTTTTTCAGCATATACTCGTAACTAGTAAGATATCAGAAAGCTGAATAATTTGTTTTGATAAATGTAAAAAAAATCACCCTGACATATCAACTAAGAATACATACCAAATGAAAGTAATGGCAACATATTAATAAAGTAACTGAGACTATTGTCAATCCTATTATCTTATTTTAAATATACATTGTGATTTAGTGCAGTGACATAAGTGGGATCAATGTCACATCACATAGTTAGTTAATGTCATGCTCTATGTCTCCTTTGTCAACTTTCTTAAGGGCTTTTGTCCTCATACCACAATGTTTATTCAGTATAAATACATGCATCGAAGAATAAATTGATATTAGAAACATAATAGCAAATTAGGCACATATGCACTTTAAAGAACTTTCTATAATTATTAGATATCTAAGAGAAATAATCTTTGACATGGATGTATTATTTCTACTAAGCCTGCATACGTTTAAAGCTAAAACTAATTATTGCTTTATAGTGTTCTTAATCAATAAATAATGTGACCACAAACATGTTTGGGAGTGTGAGAATACATCTTGCTCACTATTGAGCAAAAATAAAAGATAAGTAAGAATTCATATTTCAAAGTGTGGATTAAAACAATAAAGTAAAACTTTCTGAATACCAAAGGTGTCCTGGGGTCAAACAAAATAATATGTAATTTATAGACTTTGGATCCCAGTAGCCAACTGAGTGCCCAGGGATGTCTACATTTCCCTATGGCTTTAGATGTATGTAACATTAGGTAATGGAAAATTCAATAAGGATATAAAGTGTGACTGGAGTAATGACTTGACATTAGGTAAAAAAGTATTCACAGTGCCTGATTTCATGTACTGTTTTACTACCTTTTCAATTGTACTGATTCTGCTCCATTCACAGTTTCCTTTGATACTATTGTCATGTTTTTACAAAATAGTTCAAGATTGGAGTATTGCAAAGTGCCAGGAGAAATTTGGTTACTAGCTCATTAAATCATTATATGTATTAACTTGTTTTCAGGTAAAGAAGTTATTTTTGAAGCATACTGAAAAGCTATTTAAATTAAAATATCACCATGGTGTTTATATTTTGAAAAATCTGTGTAATAAAGATATCACAAATTTTATACATTTTTCACAACAGAACAATTAAATGAATAATTAATTGAATAATTACCTAGATACCACTTCACAAGACTATTCAAATATAGAATAAATATATCCAAAATTTCCATTTTATAAATTAGTTTCACATGCACAAAGCAATGTAATAGTTAGATATTCATCATTTATATCCCTCACACAGAGTCAAACCCCCTCCCTCCAACCTATCCCTCTGACATCGCACACAGCCACTACATTTCCACTGTCTCTATTCTTAATGCTGTACTCTGCTTCTTGGAACCATATATATATATACATATGTATATATATATATATGTATATATATATGTATATATATATGTATATATATATATATATATATATATATATATATACATATATATATAATTGTAGTTGACATTCATTATTGTTCAGCTTCAGCTACAGGTGTACAGTGCAGTGATCAGGCATCTACATCTTCCCTGAGGTGGTCTCCCTAACGAGACAAGTGTCCATCAGATACCCTACAGAATCTTTACAACATTATTGATTACGTTCCCCAAATTGACTTTCTTAACCCCGTGGCAATCTTGTGGTTACCGACTGTGTTTCTAATCCCCTCACCTTCCCCCTTATCCCCACCTAACAACGCTCAGTTTTTTCTGTATGTCGCTGAGACTGTTTCTGATTAGTTCATTCATTGATTCTTTTCTTTAGATTCTACATGTTTAAGTGAGATCATATGGTATTTGTCTTTCTCTGTCTGACTTATTTCACTTAACATAATGTTCTCTAGATCCAACCATGTTGTTGCAAATGGTAAGATTTCTTTCTTCTTTATGGCTGGGTAATACTCCATTGTATAAATTTACCACAGTTTCTTAACCCAGTCATCTACCGATGGGCATTTCAGTTGTTTCCATGTCTTGGCTATTGTGTATAGTGCTGCAATAAACATAAGGGTGCATAAATTTTTTTGAATTAGAGTTTTGGATTTCTCCAGATAGATACCCAGGGTGGAATTGCTGGGTCATAAGGTAGTTCCATTTTCAGATTTTTGAGATGCCTCCATACTGGTTTCCATAGTGGCTGCACCAATCTGCAATCCCACCAACAGTGCACAAGCGTTCCCTTTTCTCCACATGCTCTCCAGCACTTGTTTGTTGATTTATTGATGGCAGTCATTTTGACTGGGGTGATTTGGTATCTCACTGTGGTTTTTATTTACATTTCTCTGATGGTTAGTGAGGTTGAGCATTTTTTCATATGTCTGTTGCCATATGTATGTCCTTTTTAGAAAATTTCTCTTCATGTCCTCTGCCCATTTTTTAATTGGGTTGTTGTTTTTTTTTGGAGTTGAGTTGAGTGAGTTTTTTATAAATTTGTGATATTAACCCCTTATCGGATATATCATTGGCAAATATCTTCTCCATTCAGTCGGATCTCTTTTTGTTTTATTGATGGTTTCCTTTGCTGTGAAAAAACTTTTTAGTTTGATGTAATCCCACATGTTTATTTTTTCTATTGCTTCCCATGCCTGAGGGGATATATCAGTAAAAATCTTACTCCAGGTAATGTCTGTAAAGTTTCTTCCTATATTTTCTTCTGGGAATTTTATGGTTTCAGATCTTACATTTAAGTCTTTAAGCCATTTTGAATTTATTCTTGTATATGGTGTAAGGAGGTGGTCGAGCTTCATTTTTTTTTGCATGTGTCTGTCCAGGTTTCCTAGCACCATTTATTGAATAGAATGTATTTACCCTACCATGAATTCTTGCTTCCATTGTCGTAGATTAAATGACCATATAGGCATGGATTTATTTCTGGGCTCTCTATTCTGTTTCATTGATCTATGTGTCTGTTTTTATGCCAGTACCATGCTGTTTTGATTACTGTAGCCTTGTAGTATAATTTGATATCAGGTATCGTTATACCTCCCACTTTGTTCTTATGTCTCAGGATTGCCGAGGCTATCTGGAATTTTTATGGTTCCATATAAATTTTAGGATTATATGTTCTGTTTCTGTGAAAAACTCCCTTGGCATTTTGATGGGAATTGCTTTGAATATGTTTATTGCCTTAGACAGTATGGACATTTTAACTACATTAATTCTTCCTATCCATCAACATGGTATGTGTTTCCGTCTATTTGTATCTTCTTTAATTTCTCTCTTCAGTGTCTTATAATTTTCTGAGTACAGATCTTTTACTTCTTTGATTAAATTTATTCCCAGGTATTTTATAGTCTTTGAATAAATTTTAAATGGGATTTTCTTAATTTCTCATTCTGATATTTTATTATTGGTATATAAAGAAGCAACTGATTTTTGAATATGAATTTCGTGTACTGCTACTTTACTAAATTCATTTATCAGCTCTAATAGTTTCTTGGTGGAGTGTTTAGGGTTCTCTATATATAGTATCATGTTGTCTGCACATAATGACAGTTTTACTTCCTCCTCCTCATTTTGGATGCTTTTTTCTTGTCTGAGTGCTGTGGCTAGAACTTCCGGCACTATGTTGAATAGAAGTGGAGAAATTGGGCAACATTGCCTTGTTCCTGATCTTAAGGGAACGGTTTTAGCTTTTCTCCATTAAGTATGATGTTATCTGTGGGTTTATCATATATGGTCTTTGTTATGTTGAGATATGATCCCTCTATTCCCACTGTCTTAAGGGTTTTTATCACAAAAGGCTGCTGGATTTTGTCAAATGTTTTTTCTGCATCTATTGATAAGATCATATGATTTTCTGTTTTCATTTTGTTAATGTTGTGTATCACATTTATTGATTTGAGGTTGTTGAACCACCCTTGCATACCAGGAATGAATCCCACTTGATCATGGTGTATGATCTTTTTAATGTATTGTTGAATTCTGTTCGCTAATATTTTGTTGAGGATTTTTGCATCTATGCTCATTAAAGATATCGGTCTGTAGCTTTCTTTTTTTGTAGTGTCTTTGTCTGATTTGGGGTTCAGTGAGGTAGTGCCCTAGTAAAAAGTGTTTGGAAGCCTTCCCTCCTTCTGGAATTTTTGGAAGAGCTTGAAGAGAATAGGTGATAATTCTTTTTTGAATGTTTTGTAAAATTCACCTGTAAAGCCATCTGGTCCAGGGCTTTTGTTTGTTGGGAGCTTGTTGGTTACTGATTCATTTTCCCTGGTGGTAATCAGTCTATTCAGGTTTTCCGTTTCTTCTTGAGTTAGCCTTGGAAGGTTGTATGCTTCTAGAAAATTGTCCATTTCTTCCAGATTGTCGAATTTGTTGGTGTATAGTTGCTCATAGTAATTTCTTGAAGTTTTTTGTATTTCTGTGGTGTCTGTTGTCACTTCTCTTTCATTTCTGATTTTATTAATTTGGGTCCTCTCTCTCTTTTTTTTTTTTTTGATGAGTCTGGCTAAAGGTTTGTAGATTTTGTTTATCTTCTCTAAAAACCAACTCTTGGATTCATTGATCTTTTGTGTTATTTTTCTGGTTTCTGTTTCATTTATTTCCACTCTGATCTTTATTATCTCCTTCCTTGTACTCCCTTTGGGCTCATTTTGCTGTTCTTTTCCAGATGCCTTAAGTGTGAAGATAAACTGTTGATTAGTGATTTTTCTTATTTCTTTAGGTAGGCTTGCAATGCTATGAATTTCCCTCTTGAGACTATTTTTGTTGCATCCCATAGATTTTGGGTCATCGTGTTTTCATTTTCGTTTGTCTCCAGACATCTTTTGATGTCTTCCTTTATCTTATGGTTGACCATTCATTGTTTAGTAACATGTTGTGCAGCCTCCATGAATTGGTGTGTCTTCCAGTTTTTTCCTGTAGTTCATTTCTAATTTCATAATACTGTGGTCAGAGAAGACAATTGGTATGATTTCAATTTTCTTAAATTTATCAAGACTTGTTTTGTGGCCTAACAGGTGGTCTATCTTGTTAAATGTTCTATGTGCGCTTAAGAAGAACGTGTATTCTGCAGCTTTGGGGTGAAATGCTCTGAAAATATCGATTAAATCCAAGTGGTCCAATGTGTCATGTAAGGCTATTGTTTCCATGTTGATTTTCTTTCTGGAAGACCTGTCCCTTGTCGTCAGAGGTGTGTTGAAGTCCCCTACTATGATAGTGTTATAGTTGATCTCTGTCTTTATGTCAGTCAATATCTGTTTTATATATTTAGGTGCTCCTATGTTGGGTACATAGATGTTTACTAGGGTTATGTCCTCTTGTTGGATCGATTCCTTTATTATTATATAGTGCCCATCTTTGTCTTTTAATATGTTCTTCATTTTAAAGTCTATTTTGTCAGATATAAATATTGCAACTCCAGCTTTTTTCTCATTTCCATTTGCATGAAATATCTTACTCCAACCCTTCACTTTCAGCCTGTGTGTGTCTTTGATCTAGATGAGTCTCTTGTATACAGCATATACAAGGGTCTTGCTTTCTTATCCACTCAACCACCCTATGTCTTTTGATTGGAGCATTTAATTCATTTACATTTAAAGTGATTATTGACAGGTACATAGTTATTGCTATTTTTAAAATTTGTAGTTAGATTGTTTTCATCTTTTTTCTGTTTACAGAGGCCCTTTTAATATTTTCTGCAATGCTGGCTTGGTGGTAATAAATTCCTTTAGCTTATTCTTTTCTGGGAAGCTCTTTATCTCTCATTCAATTTTAAATGATAGTCTTGCTGGATAAACAAACTAGGTTGTAAGTCTTTGTTTCCCATCACTTTGAGTATCTCCTGCCACTCCCTGGTGGCCTGCAATGTTTGTGTAGAAAAGTCATTTGATAGTCTTATAGGAGTTCCCTTGTATGTAACCTCTCTGGCTGCTTTTAGGATTCTCTCTTTGTCTTTAACCTTTGCCATTTTAACTATAATGTGTCTTAGTGTGGACCTGTTTGGTTTTATCCTAGTTGGAATTCTCTGCCCTTCCTTGGCTTGTACGTAGGTTTCCTTCACCAGGTTAGGGAAGTTTTCGGTTATTATTAGTTCAAATATGTTCTCAATCCCTTGCTCCCTCTCTTCACCTTCTGGTATTCCTATATTGCACATGTTGTTGTGCTTGATGTTATCCCAGCGGTCTCTCAAACCATCTTCATTGTTTTTTATTCTTTTTTCTTTTTGTTGTTCTGTTTGGGTGATCTCTGCTAACTTGTCTTCTAAGTCGCTGATTCGATCCTCTGCCTCATCTAACCTGCTGGTAATTCCTTCAAGTGTGTTCTTTATTTCAGTAATTGTGTTCTTTAGTTCTAACTGATTGTTCATTATGATTTCTCTGTCCTTCTCTATGTCATCACTAAGCTCCTTAAACATTCTTATCCTCAATGTTCTGAACTCTGTCTCTGATAGGTTGGTTACCTCTATTTCATTTTGTTCCAATTCTGGAGGTTTCTTCTGTTCTTTTATTTGGGACATGTTTCTTTGTTTCCCCATTCTGGCTGACTCTCTGTGTTTGCTTTGATGTATTAGGTAGATCCCCTAGGGTTCTTAGTTCTTGTTGGGTTATCTTATGTAGTATGTGTCCTTTTTTTTTGACTTGCACCTCTTCCTTCTTCTCCTGTGTGTGCTCCAAAGGTGACATTTTGTTGTGTATATTGTCCTGTTAAAGTTGGTCTTTTATTGCTTTTAGCTTGTGAGTAGGTGAGGTTGACTTCTAGGTTGACTAGTTGTGAGACTTGGCTCTGCCCACAGTAGGATGTTTTGCTGAGTGAGGGTTGACAGCTTAAATGAGGCTTGGCCTTTATGGGCTCTTGTGCCTATAGAGGATTTCCTCTGGGTGTGTCACTTATAGCTCAAACCCGGTAGTACTCTGGTTTGGTCTGGAGTTGGCCTCTGGGTGTGTTGAATCTTGTGCCTCTTGAGCTGGGCCCTGGTGTAGGGCAATTTCAGAACAAAGCAAATCACCAAGCACAACAACAATAACAACAACAAAGAAAAAAACAAATATAGTCACATGTAAAAACAACCGATAACCCACACTCAACACAGGCAAAAATATCAAAGATATAAAAACAAGACAAAACAAAAAAAGCAGCGCCAGTCTTGGCTTAAGCCCACCAAGTAATCTCCAGGTTGTCCTCTGGTGTACCAAAGAGTTCTCTGCATTGTGTGCAGGCAGAGCTGGTCACCTGGTGCCCAGAGTGACCTGGGGACTGCAGATTTAGATGCGTGGGGCTTAGGGGTCTGGATGGTAGTTTCTACCTAGTCAGTGCAGTTTCTGCCCTTGCCTGTACATATGCGCACTGAGAGTAGCACCACCAGCCCTGTGTCCAGTTCTCCTGAGTCTTAGGGCACTTCTTCCGTGTGTGTGTGTGTGTGTGTGTGTGTTTGTGTGTGTGTTTATGTGGTGAGCAGGAGATTTCTGAGCTGCTAGAAGCCCAGAGCTGCACCTACCACCTAGTGTTGATCCCTGGGAGTGTCTCTGCAGTTGTAATTGCCCTGCCCTAGGCAGGCCAGAAAGGGTGGGTGTGGGGACAGAGCCCCAGAAAGCAGTTTCCAGGCTCTCGGCCTCACATAGACAGGTGCTGGCTCAGGTAGTAAATGGCCATCAACTGTGATTACATGGCCATCAGCTGTGGCTAGTTGGCCGTCAGCTGTAACCAGTGAGCCATTGGCCACTAATATAACTGCTGTGGCTATGCTAAGAGAAAGAATGGGGACTAGCAAGAAGATGGTGGCTTGTCTGGCAAGCATGGATGGCGGTTTGCGGACAGTGTGGATCCAGCCTCCAGTGAGAGTATAGTGCCGCCAGAGAGAATATAGTGGTATGACTCCCCTACTTATGGCTCCGTGGGTGTTCCTTTTTGGCATCACCATGTTCTGTGTTCTTGTATGGGGAGCGGGAGCAGAGACCCCGCAGGCTTCCTCGCACAACAGTGGGGGATGGGGATGGAGGAGTCTTCTCTCTCCAGCCCAGCAGTGTTACTCTCTTCCTGCAGGCCAGAAAAGGTGAGGGCTGGGGATGGAAGAATCTTCTCTCTTCAAGACCAGCAGTGTCACACTCTTCCCGGAGGCCAGTAAAGGTGGGGGCTGGGGGTGGAGGAGTCTTCTCTCTCCCAGCCCAGTAGTATCACACTCTTCCCAGCCTCTTTCCTGGGTCAGAGCTGCAAGATGGGTCTTCCCAGAGACTGAGCACTACTTCTCCTCTGTAATCTGACACTACTTCTCAGTTCAGGGGACAGCTTAAGTCTCTGGAAGGGCAGGGGCAGGATTGGGAGAGTGGGGGGAGGGGCCCAAGTATGAAGTTTATGTCCTTTTTCCTACCTAGGGTCCAGCTGGAAGTCTCAGCTGAGGTTACTGCCTCAAATGCTGGATATGCTGCTCTCTCGACAGGAGAGATCAGCTGTGGGATGCAGGGAAAGAGCCCACCCTCTGGCTTTTGTGGTCTCTGTTCTGTCCTGGGACCCCCTGCGTCTCCACAGCCCTCGATGTGGACCATGTCTCCACAGCCGAGATGCAGGCTGGGTCTCCACTCTACTCCCTTCCCTCTTCCCCTGCCTGCTCAATTTGCCCACCTTCAAGTAATCCTCGTATGAGTCTCTTAGCTGTTCTGTGTGGTGAGCAGAGAGTCCTTTGATGGGTTATAGATGTTCAATTTGTGGTAAGCTCCAGATGAGAATTCAAGAAGTTTGCCTCACTGCCACCATTCCTCCAGAGCCAAAATTTCTTGTTTATCTGTTTCGATCTATGTCTTGTATTCAATCTAGAAATATTCAATCCTACCCATTATCTGTTATGACTAAATTCACATTACAGATCATGTTTCTCCCACTGAACACCTCTGTGACTGTAATTTACACACTTATACTTAGCACACATAGATTTCAGATTGGTTTATTATCTATTATGATTAATTTTAATAAGCCAATAATATGATCAAAGTGAGCTCTCATATTTCATTGGAAAATAAACTTGTGTTTTGGATTGTATATGTAAATTGGTACTGTTAAAGAATTGACCTCTCTCTCTATATATAGTAATTGTATGCACATTTATTATTAAGGGCTTTTTTAAACGGTGTGTCCCACTGAATCATTTCACATTTATGTACTATATCACAACTGGGTCAAGGAATCTAGTTGGGGACATTTTAGCACATTTCAGTACATTTCTACATTAGCTATTTCTCTCAGAAATACATATGCATTGGTTTTCCCTCCATGTTAGCAGGACACAAATATGAAGAAATCAAATCAGTATTGATTTACAACATAGATAATTATAGAAGAATGTGTGAGAAGGCTTTCTAATAGAATTCTGTCAATCAACTCCAGGCCCAACTTTCTCATTATGTGTTTGCTGAAACTATAGGATGGAATTTGTCTGGTGACATTTCAGGGATAGTGACTTTGATTTCAAAGGAAATGTTTCAGGTTCATTTCATTACCTTAGAAAAGTAAAAGCAAATTTGCCTTATAAAAAGCAATTACTTCTTAGCTGACCAGTGCACAATAGCAATATAAGAGAGATTTCTCATTCCACTATTCAAATTCTGAACCAGCAAACTGGTGTTTGATTTTGCTTTAAGCCAATTTTACCGTGTTTGAATTGCAAAAGCATTTAATCTTCATAAAGTAGGTTATTATAATGGAGACCATATTGTATTGGTATGGAATGCCAGCTAAGGGACAACAGGGTAGGGATTCTTTTTCACTATTTATGGCATTTTAAAACTGATATTTGGTAGAAAAATTTATGAAAATGTTAACAAATGAAGAGAACATATTTTAAATTGGGACATTGCACTATTTTTGCTATTGTAGGTATACTTCTATTTATTTAAAATTATAGTTCCATATTCATTTTAAGTGATGAGTACAGAAAACGTATTCTACTCTAATGACTGTTATGAATAATATATCAGAAAAATCTGACTGAATCGTAGTTAAGTTTTCATTTATCTTCAATATTTTAAACTGACTTTCTATAGTAAAATACATTTCACACTTTTATAAAAGTTTTTTATTTATTTTTTTTTTAATTTAAAGTATAGCTCATAATGTTTAAAAATAGAGACAGGTTGGGAAGTCATTTGCTAATATAGATTTGTTCTACAGCATTGAGTCTAATGAGGGGTTCGATGAAAACTACCAATCATAAAAATTGTACTATGAATACTGTGGAGTTATAAACCTAAAGTTTGAAATAAACAAAGAGAAAAAAATTGGAAGTCTGAAATTAAACAAGATGTTTTTTGTTAGCATCGACTAAACTTACTTTCCAAAATAAACCTCCGGTGTGGAAAACAGAAAAAAAGAGAAAAAGAATCAGCAAAAATTACTGAAATGTAGTGAAAATTGATATCTAAATTGAAATGATCTTTACGTGTATGCCATTGTAATTAGTAATGATCATGGTTTGGAGACAGATTTTAGGATTTTAAACAATACAAGTTCATATATGTATTTATCCACTTACATTCTTTGAATGTTTTAAAATATGAAGGACGGGAGATAAGATTGCCTCTTGTTATCTTCTGCTAAAGTGAGTTAGTATTTGTTCATGTTATTTGAGTACAAATTAAAGTAGTTTTTACAGTCTGGCACGAGGTGATTTATATACCAGCGTTAAACAAAAAACCTTCAGGGCTGAAAGCTTTTGAAAGAAAGGGTTTATTGAGCCATATGATAGCCAGAAAAAGGACCAGGTCCTGGGACATACAGCCTAAACCTATAGCAGCAGGGCTACATGTCCACTGTTCTGGAGCTTGAAGGGGCTCTTTTATACAATGGGTTTGGGGAAGAAAAATGTAAGTTGTTTTGAAAGAATTTACGTTGGCTAGAAGGGGTTCGGATGGGTAAAGGTGAAGCGGGGCCAGTACTAGGGTAGATGATAGTCCACATGGAAGAAATATTTACTGCTTCTTGATTGGTTGTAGGCAATAGTCTGAAAAACTTATGAATCAGTAGTGTCTGGACATTGCCTATTTTTTATTTTATTTTTTTGAATAGCTGCCTGAAAGTTGACTCAAATTTTTAACAGATATTCAAGAATGTGAGTAGCCTTTTGTTAGATTCAGCCCACAGCTGTTAATTGACTAATATCAGTTGTCTCTCCCACTCTCTGGCCTGCTGTAATTTAAAAGACATTTCAGAACTTTTTATTGTTATCACTGTGTATTAATAAATGATTTAAATTTTCAATCCAATACTATGATTCTTAAAGCCAGCAATCATGACTCTTTTTTTGTCAGTGGTGCTGCAATAAATTTTTGTCCGTAGAATTAGTATCAGTGAACCTTACAGAGCTATAATAATCTGTCATTACATCAGCAAGTCTAGCAGGTAAATTTGTTTTTTTTTTCTGCATGAGAACAAAAATGAAAACCATGACCAAAAAATGGCATGAATATCATCATATAAATGTGAAAGAACAAAAGGAGAAAAGTAAAAACTTGTGTAAAATATATATTTAAAAGGATGAAGATAAATTAAATCACCTCAAACAGGCTCAAAAACTCCAATGGGATATATAGGAGAATGAAAATAAGGTAGTGAAGTGTCAGTGGAAAAATATGACAACATTGCTGCATTATACAGAGACTTTCATGATCAATTGGGAGTAACAGGAGAGTCACAGGCAACAGGCTTAGGTGAAAAAAATATTGTTAGTGGTGGAAGAGACATTTACAATTGGAATTCTAAATTAAAGCTAACATTTACCATTGTACATAGAAATAATATAGTCATAAAAAGTCAGAGCTTTTCTTTTAGATACAGACTTTTTGTGAACTTGAGAAAAATAGAATCAATATTTGAGATGACAACAATATTTGGTGAAGTGAAAATATTTATTTTCAGGTATTTGAAAATAGGAATCAAATAGTATTTTAAACCTAGGTGTAGAAGAGGAAAAATATTTTTCCCTCTATCCTTCTGGGTTATTGGCTAAGATGCCTCTGTATTAAAAAAATAATAATAATAAAAGGAAAAAAACAAACAGAATTTTATTAACATGTATAATTCCTGTATACATGGGAGATACCCAGGAATACTGAGTAACTCTCTGAAATGGCCCAAGCCCTAGCCTTAAATACCATATCCAAAGACAAAAGAGGTTGGGTGGGGGAAGCCAGTTATGGGAGGTCTTCCGGCAAAGCCCAGTAAAGGAGGATAAGGGTGTTATGCAGATGTAAATTCTTTATTTAAAGTGTTTCTAGAGATGTGGTCAGGCTTGCTTTCCTGGTGAAGCCAGGGAGACACCCTTACAAACTATTTCCCTTATAATTGTAAATGTCTCCTTCCAAAAGGGTAACTTCTATTCTTGGCTTTCAGAGCTTCTGCTAGTTCTGCTGTTTCCTAAAAATAACCATGTTAAGATAATCCTGTGACACAGAAGCATATTTTGGGGTGGCCACGTCTGCTCTCCTTCATAAGAAAATATTTAATTGCCACATAATCTTACACTGTGTTTTAATTAAGACATCTGAAGTGTCATCCATCCCCTTTGAAGCTCTTTTATTTAGAAAACTGGAGAATTGTATAAAATAACTGAGAGATAAATTCCTGATAAATATATCCTTCTTTTCTTTATAAAGAGAGGAAGTTATGGTATTATTAAAGATTAATATATTTCATGTATGTTGCTTGGTTATTGAGACATTAGAAAAAATGTTTGTCAAGTGTGCGTACAAATTCCAGTACTGATAGCATTAATAATAATTATTCAAGAAACATTTAATAGATCATTATTTTCTTATGGCTTAATTGTAAAATCAATCAGCTTCCTCAAATTCAACTCCATAAAATTTATATTCTGAACGCTACATTACTAAATATTCCCCCAGTATAGCCACTCTAATGCTTCCAGGCCTTTGCTCTTGATTTCCCCTTTGCTTTACATTCTCTGGAAGCACATATCCAACATCATTTCCTTTCTAAGAAGGGAATGGGGAAAGTCCTACCTAGTAGAAGCAAGTATAGTTTTAGAAAAAAAGTTTCCCCATCTCCAACAATGGCATGGTAACAGAACTGTTTTCTCCCTACCTCTATGCCATTTTATCTGCTGCCCTGGGTGTCCCAGTTGCTCTGCTTATAAAAATGAACAAGCAGAAAACAAAAACACAGATGCTGCTTTGAGCACTTATATCATCAGCAAAGACTCACTCATTCACGTCTTCTTACCACAGGCTGATCTACAATATTTCAGTTTGGACTATATGTATATATCTACCAGCTCCAAATCAGATCAATACCCCAAGCTTCTGTCACAAGGTTGGCCAGTTAGTTTCTGTATTTTTATTCCATTCTACTACAATTCATAAATCTTCAAATGCAACTTGATGAACAACTGTTTTCAGATGTCCTTGGAGACAAGTGCCTTGTTCCTTTATTTTTAGTGTGACAGGCAACGCTTACAGAAAGAAGTAAGTGTGACATCATTCCAATGGACATTGCTTAACATTTTCTACCCACTGTGAGATTCTGAATCTCCTCCTAATGCTGAGTGGAGAGGAGAGTGGAAACAGCAGCAGACAGACTTTTCAGATCCCACTGTGGTAAAAAGGAGATTCTTTAACTCAAGATTTTGGTGCAAAAGAAAACTCCACAAAAAATTACTAACTTTTACCAATTACAAACAATAAAGATATGGAAAAGTTATCTCTTAGGGCTTTGTTGCTTTACCATTTAAAATGAAGTACTGGGATATTGCAACATTTAACAACTGTGTACAGTAAGAAGCTATCAAATATGACGGTTTTATGATTTCTAAAATGATGTATGTTTCAAATTTAAGATCTTCTACTTTAGAAATACATTGTGTTCCATCTAATTGCCAATCATTTTAAAATGGATATTTTCAGTAAAAAAATCTGATAGAGATTTCAAATAATAATTCAACTTAATTAACCAATAAGAAGTACTAAAAATTTACTGAACTTTGTGTGGGGTTACAGTCATTAAAAGCTGGGATGAAAGGTTAGCATTTGAAAAGAGCAATTCAAGCCAGCGTTATATTTAGAAACTAAATCCTTTCCAACAAAAGGAGAAGCACAAATGATGCAGTACATAAAAATCAAAGAAAAAATAAATAAGTTATGATTTGCATAAAAATAATTTTCAGAGAAAAGTTAGTACATAGTCTGAACAATGAATTGAAGAAAACAAACCCAATAAAATTCAACATTATTTGTTCAAAGGCATACTATTCCAGTTTCATGAGTCTTATTTTATTTTATAATTTTGTTTATATCCACAACCCCGTTACAATGAGACCATGCAATCTGATTCATTTGTATGTCGTAAAGCCAGGTTGTCTATTTTCTTGATCATTTTATTTGGCTGATGCATCTATTCTCTGTCAATTGCAAAATGTAGCCTCTGAGAGTCCTATTCAATATTTTGTATCAACTCTTCTGAAAATCAAGTAACCATTTAGTTTGTCCATTGCAAAATGGCCTCTTTCTACTGAATTTTTCTGAGGATGGGATTAAAAGGCAAACAATGCCAGCAGAATCTAAGTGGGCCATGATGGAGAGCAGGACAGGCACAAATATCCATCTCCAAGAGGCCAGCAGACAACATTAATGTGACAAACTGGCATCAGGAAGGCTCAAGGGAAACTTAGGCCATGGGCACTGATAGACCTAAGACAAGCAATTAGAAGCTAAGTGAGCAACATCAGAAGGGAGTCATAACAGTAAGGCAACACGTAAATGCAAATATTTGTAGGCATCAAGATGTTATCACTATAAAAATGACCAAAGGCCGCTTTTAAGAATATTGACACTTTTTAAGAAGCAAGATTCAATCTCAGAGAAGCCGCTTTGGCCTTTCAGTTGGAATCATTTATTTGGCCAGAGTTAGGGAGAGTTGGGCCAGTGGATCAGCAGCAGCTGGTTATAAGATTCTTAAATAGAAGCACATATGTTGTAACCATTTGTATCTAACAGACTCACATCATCATCCCCGGAGGGAGATATCATGTTAAATTTGCCCTTTGTGACAATGAGTCTTGCTGATTATGAATGCTAAAAGGGCCTATAAAAATTATCTACACCAAAGTCCGGATTGTATTATTGTGAAAAGATACCATAGTTCAAGCCAATTTAAATAGCTATCCAAGATTTAAAATTTAGTCACTAGGCTAGGACCCAGTTCTCTTGATGTGTTTTGTTTGTTTGTTTGTTTGTTTTTTCTTTCTTTCTTTTTTTTATTACATCACAATGACTTTTCTATCACTTTGGCATTTTTTTCCTAGCCTAAAAATGAAACTACACTTTACTGCTGTCATGAAAAACGATATAATAAAACTAGCTTTGGTGAATATTAATATTTTGACCATTTCTCCAACTTTAGAATGTTCCAAATACACAATAGATACCTATAAGCAACTCCTTTCTTAGCAGCTCAAATAAAAACTCTACAAAATATTATGTCTATACCCTGCTGATACTGTAATAGACTTCTGCTTCAATCTTTTGGCACCATTGTATAGTTTCAAAAGAACATTATCTTTTCTGGTATACTGTGAAATCAAAATAACAACTTTCTTTAGCTCCATTATTTTTCCTATGGAGTTGCAGAAATGTAAAAGCATATTAACATGTTTCAACTGTTATTAAATTACGTTTGCTTCCTTTGGAACAGAAAGTAATGAATATGCACCGAGGCACTGAGGGGTACTGCAATTATAAACCAAGAAGATCTTAATTTATGATAGTCAAGTGTACTGATTTAGGACATCCTAAGTGGTCTGTAGGATCTAAAGCACAACATGAGTATGTTTTATTTGATGTGTAAGTTAGGGGTAGAGTTTGAATTTTATTGCAATAAATAAAAATTCAACCTCAAGTTCAACTTGAAACTTATTTTAGTTGATCTTACCTTTCTTCAAAATATGCATTGTAAACTGTTAGGAAAAATCTGTATTAGTATTAGAGGCAATTCTCTAACGACTAAAAAATGTAGTGGAATTGTGAATTCTGAATCGAGGAAATGTATATCTATCCTATGAATCATGTCAAGGTGAAGTATACATGTAGAAGATGTATAAGAAGGGAGAGTAATAAACAAGACTGGTTATGCTACAAATGATTTAAATAATTGATACCAGTTCAAGAAAAGGCAGATTGATGAACTTATACAAGTTAAACATTAGGAAGATAGTGACTATATATGAAAGGCAGGTGATAGTGTAAGAAAGAAAAGTAACTTTGATTGCATCAACAAACAGAAAAACTTAATGGCATAGTTGAGATACTTTCTATCTTTATTTATTTATTTATTTATTTATTTATTTATTTATTTATTTTTTTTTTTTAACTTGGCAAAAACAGAAAAGTTCCCTGATGTGGGACTTTAAATAGAGTAATTTTTTTTTTCCTTCTCTTTACTCGATCTGAAATACCTACAATTTCTTCTTTTTTTAAACAAATTTACTCTAAGTCATACATTTAAATTGTGTAAATTGATGATGACATATAAATACAATTGTGAAACTGTTACACAATCAAGATAGCGGACATTTCTATCACTCTCAAAAGGTCCTTTGTGCGCCTTTCTAATGCATTCCTCTTTACATCCGTCCACAGGCATGTTGATTTGTTCCCTCACTATAAATATGTTTGTGTATTTTAAAATTTAATCTGGATGGAGTCACACAGTCTGTATTCTTTCTGATTTGGCTACTTTTTCTCAGTGAAATATAGCTTCAGAGATTCACCCTTGTTGGTTTACGCATCAATTGCTTGTTCTTTTTGCTGCTAAACAATATTCCATTAAATGTGCGTACTTCAATTTGTCCACTCAGTTTTTGATGAACTTGAAAGACTTTCTTTCTTCCAGTTTTTGGCTGTTAAAAATAAAGCCGTATAGGACCTTTGTGTGATACTTTGATCTTTTAAAAAAGCAATTTTTATATTCATGGATTTTCTCTGTAATTATTTTGTATTTTATTGATTTCTGTTCTCTTTATTATGTCTTTTTCTCTCACTTATTCTGGATGTCTTTTGTTTTTCTATTTCTGGTTTCTTAAGGTGGAAACTGGATTAATTTTTAAAACTTTTTCTAATTTTTTAAAATAGTTGTTTAATGCTATAAAAGTCACTTTAAGTACTTCTTTGGCTACACCTCACAATGTTGATATGCTAGGTTATGATTTTTCTTCAGTTTGAAATAGTTTATAATTTCCTTGGAATTGAAATTTTTTCTTTTAATACTGAGTGTTTCTTTTTAAAAATACCTTTATTGAAATGTTATTCACATACTTACTATACGATTGACCCACTTAAAGTGTGCAATTCAACGTGTGTTTTTTTGTAGCACATTTAACCTATGAACAGATAAGTGCAATCATCACCACAGTAAATTTTCAAACATTTTCATCCCCCAAAATAGAAATAGTCTTTAGCTATCCTCCTATCCCTCCATCTTCCCCACCTCCATTTCTACACAACCACTAATCTTCTTTCTGCCTCTATATATTCCCCTGTTCTGGACTTTGAATGGAATCATATAATCTGTGGTCTTTTGTGCTGGCTCCCTCACTTAAGATAATGTTTTCAAGATTCATACAAGTTGTAGCATGTATCAGACTTCATTCTTCTTTATGGTGAAATAATATTCCATTGTATAATTATATCATATTCTGTTTATGCATTACTCAGTTGATGGACATCTGGGCTGTTTCCATTTGTCTACTATGAATAATGCCACTATAATCATGCATATACAATTTTATATGTGGACATAAGTTCTCATTTTTCATATATATATATATATATATATATATATATATATATATATATATATATATGGAATTGCTTTTGTAAGGGTGATGGTATATTTTATAACATTTAACAATCTAGTTTATTTTTCTCTTTTTCTTTTTTCTTTGATTCCTTCCCCTCCTCCCTGATTCAATTGTTCTGATTTCCCAAGGTTACGTACATACCTCATTAATCGGATTCATCAACCAAACATGGACTTAAAAGAAACGTCTTTTCATGTGCTCATTGACCCTTTGTATATCATCCTTGGTGAAACGTCTATTCTAATCCATTGCCAGTTTGTTAATTGGGTTATTTGTCTTTTTATTATGGGTTTGCAAGCATTCTCTATATATTCTAAGCACAATTTTTTTTATCAGATACCTGATAAAAATTTGTAAATATTTTCTCCCATTTTGTGGATTATCTGTTCAATATCTTGATGGCATACTTTGACCAACAGTTTTCATTTTGATCAAGTCTAGTTTATGTATTTTTTTCTCTTTCTAATAATCTATTGCCAAAGTCAAGGTTATGAATATCTACCACTATTTTTCTACTAAGGGTTTCATAGTGTTAGCTCTTATATTTAGGTCTTTGATTCATTATGAAGTAATTTTTATATATTGTGTGAGGTAAGATTCCAACTTAATTTTTTGCATGTGGCCATTTGTTCTCCCAGCATCATTTGTTGAAAAGACCACACTATTTTCATTAGATGACCTTGACCCGTTCAAGAAACATCAGCTGACTAGGTAATGGGTTTATTTCTGGATTCTAAATTCCAATGCATTGATTGATATGTCTGCCCAGGTGCCAGTATCACATTGTTTTGATAATTGTTTCTTTGTAGTAAGTTTTAAAATTAAGAAATGTGCATCCTCATACTTTGCTCTTGTTTTTTCAAGATTGTTTTCATTATTCTGGGTCCTTTATAATTCCATGTCAACATTAGAATGACTTTGTGAATTTCAATGAAGAAATCAGTTTAAATTTTGATAGGTATTGTGTTGAATTTGTAGGTCAGATTAGGGCATAAAGGCATCTTAATATGTTAAGTTGTCCAGTCTATGAACATAGGATGGTTCCCCCAATTATTTAGATTTTCTTTACTTTCTTTCAAAAATATTTCAGAGTTTTGAGTATAATTTTAAATGTTGGTTAAGTTTATTCATAAGTATGTAACAGTTTTTGATGCTCGTACAAATGGATTTTTTAATTTTATTTTTGAGTGTTCATTGCAGTATTTTAGAAATATAATTGATTTTTATATATTGATCTTACATCACACAGCCTTGAGAACTAATTTATTAGTTCTAATAGTTACTTTTATTTTCTTTTTTTGAAAACTTTTATTAAAATATAGCTAACAACATATTAGTTTCAGGTGTACATTATTGTTATTCAACTGTACCCACCTAGCACTATACAGTGTTATTACCTCCTTATTGATTATAGTCCCTATGCTAAAGAAGTGATCACCATGACAAGTCCAGCAACAATATGACACTGTGCCACACTATCACAATATATTGATCTTTTCCCCCCTTTTCAAATTTTTCAATTAGAATTGACATTCAATGTTATTTGATATTAGTTTCCAGTGTATAGTATAGTGGTTAGACTTTTATATAGTTTAGGAAGTAATCCTCCTGACTAGGACCACCTGGCACTATACATAGTTATTACCATATTATTGATTATATTCCCTATATTTAACATCCTCAAGACTATTTTGTAACTACCAGTTTGTATTTCTTAATCCCTTCACCTTTTATACCCTGCCTCCACCCCTCTCCCATCTATTACCCTAATAGATCTAGTACCTATATGACACCATACATAGTAATTACAATGCTATTGACTATATTCCTTATGCTATACCCTACATCTCCATGACTACTAACAACCAATTTGCATTTCTTAATCTCTTCCCCTTTTCACCCACCTGCCATCTGGCAATCATCAATATGTTCTCTGTATCTATGAGTTTGTTTCTCTTTCATTTTTTTGGTTTATTTTGTTCTTTATATTCCTCTTATAAGTAAAATCATATGATATTTGTCTTTTGCTTTCTGACTTATTACACTCAGCACAGTACCTTCTAGGTCCATCCATGTTGTTGCAGATGGGAAGATTTCATTCCTTTTTATGGCTGAGGAATATTACATGTATGTATGTATACCTCTTCTTTATCCATTCTTGCATTCAGGGACACCCAGGTTGCCTTCACATCTTGGCTTATGTAAATAATGCTGCAATGAACATATGGAAGAGCACATCCCCTTGAAGTAGTATTTGGGGTTGTTCAGATAAATATCCAGAAATGGGATTACTAGGTCTTTCTTTGTCTCTTGTTATAGCCTTTGTTATAAAGTCTATGTTGTCTGGTATAAATATTGCTACTCCAGGTTCTTTCTGTTTGTTTGTTTGTTTCCATTTTCATGAAATATCTTTTTCCATCATTTTACTTTCAGTCTGTGTGTGTTTTTTTTTATCTGAAATGAGTGTCATGTAGGTAGCATATATAAGGGTCTTGTTTTCTTATCCATTCAGCTCCCCTATCTTTTGATTGGAGCATTTAATCCATTTACATTGAAAGTAATTGCTGATAGGTATTTAGTTATTGCCATTATATTATTCTTATTTTAAATTTGTTTTCGTCTTAAAGAAGTCCCCCTAAGATTCCTTGTAATACTGGTTTTGTGGTGATGAACTCCATTAGCTTTTTCTTGTCTGGGAAGATCTTTATCTGCCCTTCGAGTCTAAATGATAGCTTTGCTGGATAGAGTAATCTTGGTTGTAGGTCCTTGATTTTCATCAATTGAGTATTTCCTGCCAATCCCTTCTGGCCTGCAAAGTTTCTCTTCAGAAATCAGCTGACAGTCTTTTTTTAAAAATTACTATTCTTTTATGTATTTATTTATATTTTTTATTATTATTAGTTTCATGTGTAAAAACACTGTAATAGTTAAACATTTATCATTTATACACCTCACACAGTGGTAACCCCCCTCCCCCAATCTACTACCCCTGGGACATCGTATACAGCTGTTACATTTCCACTGTCTCTATTCCTTATGCTGTACTCCACTTCTTGTGAATATACATATATATATAATTATAGTTGACATTCATTATTATTCAGTTTCAGCTTCAGGTGTACAGTGCAGTGATCAGGCATCTCACCATCCCTGAAGTGGTCTCCCTAATAAGACAAGTGCCCATTGGATACCCTACAAAATCTTTACGACAGTATTGATTATATTCTCCAAATTGACTTTCATATCCCTGTGGCAATCTTGTGGTTGCCAATGGTACTTTCTAATCCCTTCACCTTCTCCTTCATCCCCAACCCCCTCCCATCTAGCAACCCTCAGTTTTTCCTCTATATCTGTGAGTCTGTTTCTGATTAGTTCATTCATTTATTCTATTCTTTAGATTCCACATATAAGTGAATTCATATGGTATTTGTCTTTCTCTGTCTGACTTACAGCTGACAGTTTTATGGAGGCTCCCTTGTAGGTAACTAAATGCTTTCCTCTTGTTGCTGTTAAGATTTTCCTTCTGTCTTTAACCTTTGGCATTTTAATTATGATGTGCTTTGATGTGGACCTCTTTGGGTTCATCTTGTTATGGACTCTCTGTGCTTTCTGGGCTTGTATATCTATCTCCTTCACCAGGTTAGGGAAGTTTTCAGTCATTATTTCTTCAAATAAGTTTTCAGTTCCTTGCTTTCTCTTTTCTCCTTCTGGTACCTCTAAAATGTGAATCTTGGTATGCTTGATGTTGTCCCAGGGGCCCCTTAAATATTTCTCAATTTTTTTGAATTCTATTTTCTTTTTCCTCTTCTGATTGAATATTTTCTGCTACCATATCATCTTCATCGCTGGTTCAGTCCTCTGCTTCATCTAATCTACTGTTGATTCCCTGTAATGTATTCTTTATTTCCATTATTGTATTCTTTATTTCTGACTGGTTCTTTTTCATGTTTTCTATCTCTATTTCATTGTTCCTGTCTCTCTGTTGAAGTTCTCCCTGAGATCATTGATCATCCTTATAACTAGTGTTTGGAACTCTGCATCCATAGGTTTCTTGTCTCCATTTTGTTTAGTTCTTTTTCTGGAGCTTGGTTCTGTTCTTTTATTTGGGACATGTTGCTTTGTCTCCCCATTTTGGCTGTCTCTGTGTGTTTGTTTCTATGTATTAAGTAGGGCTGCTATGTCTCCTGGTCTTAGTAGAGTGGCTTTGTGTAGTAAGTGTGCTGTAGGGCTCAGTGGCTCAGTCTTCCTTGTCACTGAGCCATGCACTCCAGGGTGTCCCTTGTGTGGGTTATGTGTGCTCTCTTGATGTTGTTGAGCCTTGGTTGCTATTTGCATGTCAATGGGAGGGATTGACCCTTGGACTCCCTGGTTGTGAGGACTGACCTTGACTACCAAGGAGGAGTTGTAGTGCAGGGGTTGATTCTCCAGAGCAGGATCTGCCTCAGCAGGGCTCTGGTGTTGCCCAATCTGCCCCTTGGGTGTGTCTTTCTTGGAGGTGGCTGGGTGATGCTCCAGCTTGTTTCAAAGTTGGCCACTGGGGATACCAGCCCAAGGAGGGGATCTGCTGCAGATTAAGTTCAGCTGCCGCCCATGGCCCACCTGGGGTCACTTGGCAGGAGCCACAAAGAAATCCCCAGATGGCTGCTACCCTTCCTACTTGGAAGTGCCTTTAGAGGCCAAGCTGTGAACCCAGGCTGGCTGTTGCTATTGCCAGGCTTAGGGCTGCTCAGCCAGTGGTATAGGACATGCTCAAGCCAGACGCTGCTTGCCTGGGTTCCACGAACCTTTGAGAGACTCTAGGAAAGTCTGCAGCATCAGGTAAGTCAGGCGGTTTGTATGAAAAAGCCACTGGAAGTGACTTGGGTGTGCCCAAAAGTTGGGCGGGATCTCGAATCACCAGGGCATGGTGAATGAATGGCATTAACCAGCTTGATGGAGACTCAAGTATGGTGACTGCCTCTGTCTGCATGTAGGGAAGGGGGAGAGCTCAACAAAGAAACAATGGCCTCTACCAGGAGAAAGCTGCCCCTGCAGCAGCTGTCCCAAGCCAGACAACTCTGTTCCCCACCATATGTCCCTGTCGCCTCTCCAGCTGCTGCCCCAGCACTGGAGCTCACAGCTAGTGATTCCATAGGTTAGTAAGTCTGTGCACGGTCACTTTAAGAGGAGCACCTGGGGCTTCAGCCACCCCCTGTCTCAGTCACAATCTCTGCTCTTTTCATAGCCTGAAATTGTGGATACCTCTCTCCCCAGCACTGGAACCCTAGGCTGGGATGGGGCTGGGACCTCTCACTCCTCCAGGGATGACTGATAGGGTAGCTGGGAAAGAAATGTATATCGTAAGTCAAGAAAGTTTTTATTGTAAGAGAGAAAAGTATATTGAACTGAGCAAAGAACACTACAGTCTGGGCTGCACGCCTAAAGGAGATTGGCAGCCCCAAGGGAGCGGGTGAGGAGGGTTTTATAGGGGCTGTGCTGACATGGTAACATTGTTTGAACAGAAAATGCTGCCTACCTGCAAGCCAGTAGCTGTTTTGTGGCATTTTCTGTTATTGCAAGTTTGGCTCTCTCTGCAGGGGCAGGCCAACAGACATTTTGTTGTTTTCTTCCAGACATGGCTCTGTCTGTAAGTCAAGGTCTCTGAGACCTAACATTCAGAGACCTAACGTTAAGTCAAGATCTCTAACATTCAGAGACCTAACAATGACCTCTGCAGCTGAGATATCCCTCCCTGTTTTTAATAGTCACTCTTGGGTGTGAGACCAACCCCTTCTGTGTCTCTGCCCCTCCTATCAGTCTCAAGGTGGCTTCGTTTGTATGTCCTTAGTTGTAGGGCTTTGGTTCAGCAAGATTTTAGGCAATCCTCAATCATGGTTGTTTTGTAGTTTAGTAATTTTGATGTGGTTGTGAGAGGTTAGTACAGCATTTACTTACTGTGTCATCTTGACTGGAACCTCTAATAGATTTTTGCAGCATTCCTTAGGATATTCTATATACAAAAGCATATTATTTGCAAATACAGATAATTTTATATTTTCCTTTTAAATCTGGATGCCTTTTATTTCTTTTATATGCCTAATTTTCTGGGTAAACCTTCAGAACTGTGTTTAATAAAGTGGTGAAATGGACATCCTGTCTTATTCTTGATATTAGGGGAAAGCATTCAGTCTTTAATCATAACGAGTAATGTTAGCTGTGGATTTTCCATAGATGCTTTTTTATCAAGTTGAGGAATTTCTTTTATATACCTAGTTTATATCATGAAAGGTAACAGGATTTTGTCAAATGATTTTTCTGAGTTTATTGAGATGATATATGTTTATGTTTTTATTCTATTGATATGGTGTATTCATTAGTTGATTATTTTTTTCATATTGAACCAACTTTGTGTTTCTGTGATAAATCTTATTTTGTCATGGTATACACTTCATTTTCTATTTTGTTGGATTTGTTTTGGTTTAACTTATCATTTTGCTCCCAGTTTACACTTTTCAGACTTGTCTCTCTGATTAAATGCTATGCTATATCTCATGATTAATTTTATAAAATTGGAATTATGTTTATTCACTTCTTTCTTGTTATCTTGTAGAATCCATGATTATATAATGTACACATACAAATACTGATGAAATAAAAGATTGAAGACAAAATTTAGAAGACTGTTTTGGTATGTTGAGAGAGAAAAAATATATTATAGGGGGAAAATGTGGTTTTCTTTCATTCAAAATTATACTTTTCCCCAAAATACATTTGTTTGAGAATCCCAATTGTAGAACAGATGTTCCCAAATATTTACTTACTTTCTTGGGACTATATTATAAACTTTCATATATCAGAAAACTCAATGAATCTTCTAAGTTTCCTTTTACCTGAATTTCTCATTATTAGTATTGTTCAGCAGATGGCACTGTCTGAATAATGCATTTAAATTAATTTCTTTGCTCCTCATGCTATTTTTGAATTATTTTAAGTATGCTCCTGGGGAACAGGATGGTTTTGTTAAGAAGCATAAGGCACACTCATACTATATTTAATACAAAATATAATTCTTTAGTTGGCACACCCCAGATTGATAATAAACTTCCTGTCTTTAAAAACAATTCCAGAAATTGAATGTTTCCATTGTAATTAATGGCCAGGCCATGAAATTTTACTTTTGTTTCAACAGGAAATTTCCTGTTTTAATTTCTCTCTGAAAACTAAACTGCCTTATTTCTCAGTCCCTTCAGGCTGCTATAAAAAATACCAGAAACTGGGTAGTTTATAAACAATAGAAATTTGTTTCTCACAGTTCTGGAGACTTGAAGTACCAGATCAGGGAGCCAGCGTGGTTGGGTGATGGTGTTCTTGCAGGTCTCAGACTTCTCATATCCTCACATGGTGGAAAGAGCAAGCTGGCTCTCTCTAACCTCTCTTTTATGGGTGCAAATGCCATTCATGAGGTCTCTACCCTCATAGCCTAGTCACCTCCCAAATGCTCCAGCCCCTAATACTATCACCTTGGGAATTAGGTTTTCAAATTGGAATTTGGGAGGGTGCAAACATTCAGATTGTAGCACCTTAGGTGAGAATCTGTCTTGTTTCTCTAAGTCTTTTTGAGGCCTTGGGTTGCACCTAAATTCACAATTACAATAGCTGAGTCTTTACTCTCTTCTGCTGTGTATCGCTACGCTAACCGTTACCTGATTTAACTTTATTTTTCTTCCTGATATTGTAAGAGATATCTGGAAAGAATTTCATGTAATGTCTATTTGAATGGCTGTTAGGGGTTCCTTTCATAACCTTGTAATCTCTGTCTGTTGATACATCTGTGTGTAGGTAGTATACACCTGTAACACTTCTGTCACCTGCCTGAGCTTTCTCTTATTGTCCCCTAAGTGTCCTTCTCTTTAAACCTTGTCTCCAGTCTTCATTAGATGCAAGCAATCCCTTAAGTAACCCATTTTGACTACAGAACAATTCCCTTTACTGATAACAAAGGAAGAAACTGCTCTTCCACTCATATCACTGGTGTTGATTTTACTAATGAATTCGAGGAAGTAAAATCTACCCTTGAATTCTAACTTAAAGGACAGCATTAATCTTTAATGGTGGTAATTGTTGGCTCAGTATATTAGAAAATGAGTTTTTTTAAGCAGATATAATTAGCACTATCTGCAATGCTGTCTAAAAATATGTTCCAATGAGATACCTTTTTCACCTATTGGGTGGGCAGAGATAAAAAGGCTAATGAAATACAGTGATTGCAAAGATGTGGAGTAGTTACACGCATTCATTTCTGTTAAGAAAGTAAATTATAAAAAAATTTATAAAATTAATCTGGTCATTACTGCCAACACTTGAAATGTACCTAAGCGTTTATTCCATAATTACACTTCAAAGCCTATTTTCTACTGAAATAAAAATAATGATATATAAAGATACATGGGCAAGATGTTTGTTGTAGCAATATTTGTTTTAGCAGAACAAAACAATGTGAAAAATGTTCACAATCTCATATCACAAGGAAAGGATAAATATATTATGGTATATTCTTTTTATACAGTAAGCTGCTATTAAAAAGACTGAATTGATCTACATATATTATCACAGAAATTTGGACCTTGAGAATATTACACTAAGTGAAATAAGTCAGACTGAGAAAGACAAATACCATATGATTTCACTTATATGTGGAATCTAAAGAACAGAATAAATGAGCAAACAAAACAGAAATAGACTCAGATATATAGAAAATAAAAACCTGTTGGTTGCTAGATGGGAGGAAGGAGGGGTGGGGGAGAAGGTGAAGGGGTTAGAAAGAGCACATATATTGATAGGGATATAAAATACAGAATGGGGAATACAATCAACAGTGTTGTAAAGATTATGTAGGGTGCCACGTGGGCACTGGACTTATCAAGGGGATCACTTCATAGACTGTGTAGATGCCTGACCACTGCACTGTACACCTGAAGCTGAAGTAGAATAATATTGTATGTCAACTATAAGAGCAAAAATACATATGTAGACACGGGGTGGAGTATAGCATAAGGAAGACAGTCAATGGTATTGTAATAGTTACATAGGATGTCAGAGGGGTAGTAGATTGGGAGGGGCTTATCACTTTGTAATGGGTGTATATGTCTAACTGTTATGTTGCTTTGTACACCTGAAACTAATAAAATAAAAAAAAGCAAACATCAGATTTTAAATGTTACAAAGTAATAGCATAGTATTTTCCAATTTTATATATATATTTGGGGAATATTGGGGAACAGTGTGTTTTTCCAGGATCCATCAGCTCCATGTCAAGTTGTTGTTTTTAATCTAGTTGTGGAGGGCACTGCTCACTGGCCCATGTGGGAATCGAACCAGCAATCCTGGTGTTATGAGCGCCATGCTCCA
This sequence comes from Rhinolophus sinicus, assembly GCF_057876585.1. Classification (NCBI taxonomy): domain Eukaryota; kingdom Metazoa; phylum Chordata; class Mammalia; order Chiroptera; family Rhinolophidae; genus Rhinolophus; species Rhinolophus sinicus. Next base: position 39,915,190 of record NC_142507.1, read on the forward strand.
ACCAGTGAGCCAACCGGCTGCCCCCCAGTATCTTTAAAAAAAGAAAATCTCTGTTTCTGTCTCTGTCTCTCTCTGTTTCCATGTCCTTCCTTTCTCTTTGTCTCTTTGTCTCTTTCTCTTCTCTCTCTTTCTTTCTCCCTGCCTGACTCTCTCTCTCTCTACACACACACACACACACACACACACACACACACACACACACACAGAAGCATATACATACACCAGGATATTTTTTCATAAGTATAGAGAAATTATGAATGAATACATAATATACTTTTATAAATTCGTATATATATTACCTAAAGAGTACTATTGGAAGGAATGTGGGGAAGATTATTATGCTTCCATTTGTACACAATCTGTATTGTTTAACCTACTACAATGAATAATACTAAATTTGAAATTATAGTCATCAATGAAACCTAAAGATAGCTAAAGAAATTAAATATCAAAAAACTATTAATAAGGAAGATTATAGGGATATAGTATTTGAAAAATAATAGATCCGAAGTGTTTTAGAAAATACTTTTTTTTTGTAGTAAATGATCAATAAATAATAGTGCCTGATTTCCTATTGCCCATTTTGCTCAAAGGGTACACATTTTCGGTTACAAAATGAATATGTTCTGAGGAGCTATTGTACAGCATGGTGATTATAGTTAATAATACTATATTGTATACTTGAAATTTGCTAAGAGAGTAGATCTGAAACATTCTAACCACACAAAAATATGGTAACTATGGGAGGTAACAAATTTGTTTTTGACTTGAGTATACTGGTTATTTCACTGTACGTACGAGTGTGTGTGTGTGTGTGTGTGTGTGTGTGTGTGTGTGTGTGAAATAACTACTATTTCAGAGATATTTGGCCCAATTGCTGTTTTATGAGCAGGCCAGGTGTATTTGACTTCTCTACTCCCCATTAAGCATCTCTATTTCTAAAATTATTCCGAGGCCAAGTTTTTCCGTAATGCTCTATGGATTAGCAGTAAAATTGGACTGGAGGTGGCACCTTGTTTCCTATAACATGAAGTTGGACAGAGATGCAAGAGGCATAATGGCCCACTTACATTTTTATGTTTTTTTTTCCCCTGCACTGATTTTGGCAAGAGAAGAACTGCAGCTAGCATGGCCAAGTAATAAAATCAGGTTTGATTTCTTATCTAATAGACCCCAAAGAATTTCTGTTTACTGATTTAGTATTTATCCCATCATGTATTTGACAATTTACTCAAGGTAAGAAAAAATATATATCCAATGACAGTTGTCTCTCCCACAGCCTATCTTTCCTCCAGACCTTATTCTTCTATGTGTTATTATTCTTTTTAATAACATCTCCTGTTATACTCGTATAAATCCAGAAAATAAAAATGTTTTTAGCAAGTCCGATTAAAGTCTCAGAATTGTTGCAAATTTTTCTTTCCGACCCATTATTATGACCAAAGATTGCTGTATAACCAGAGTAGAAAAGAAATCTCCATTTAGAATGCGTTTTTCTATATCAGGAGTGGGCCAGCTCCTCCAACCATCCCTCTAAATTCCATCATATTTTTCCATTTTGACCAGATTTATTATGCAAAATCCTTTATTAGTGATGCATTTTTAGAAATGAGACTTAAGTTTTGGCTTCTAGTGTCATCCTTTTGACCAGTCCACACTCTAATTGGCAAAAATATCTTAGAATTTATAAAATATTGTTAGCACTATTTCTCAGTTTCTGTAGTTTTCCTCTTACTTTTATTTGTAGTCTGCTAATTTATTTGGTTTGGTAAGTCAAGTTTGAAAGGTTTACTATCTCATCATTCTGCTTTCCAGAAGCCTCACCATTTGAATATATTTCAGTGTTAATAAAACGCTAGTAGAGAGGGAGACGATAAGGGTATGTGGAAAAAAGGAAATTGTTGACAGAGTAAAGAATCAGGGTGGTATAGGAGCTACCTCCCATTAGATGGGGCATTTAAAAGGACAAAGAGAATAAAGGATCAGAGGGGATATAGGTCATTTTAATGTTTTGGTTGCAGGATGTAGAGAGAATGAATAGCTATGGCCCTGTTTTTGTGTTTTTTTTTTCTTGAGGTAAGGTGAGAAGAAGTAAGGTTATGTGCTCAGAGAGAATAGAAAAGAGCTACATAATATTTTAATTCCAAACACCACCACTTTTTTTCGCATTTCTTGTTGGTTGCTAATTTGTTTTCCTGTTTGAATTGAATTCCTTGTATATATCTTCTGTTTGCCGATTATGATGGCTGCTGGTTTCTGATGGTATTTCTTTCATTTTGGCTAGATTTGTATTATCTGTCATTCATTTATGCTTACTAATTTGTGATCAAGCTGAAGAACTTCAGTAGTGTTTTGCTGTTGTTGCTATTTGCTTGTTTGTTTACTTATATTGTATTTATACCCCCTTCCTATGTCAATCCTAGTTAACTTTGGGGACATTGACTTTTGTCTATTACCCACAGTATTTGTGATTCTATAAACTAGGTGTCCTGCGAGACCCAAGCTAGACTTAACAGATCATTTCCTCAGGGCTCTGAATCTAGACCGAAGAAATGCAAGCATGGGAGAAAATTGCTGGAGCATATTTGTTCCCGTGCAACTAATTTTCTTAAAACTGATCTATGATCATTATATTTCCTTTAGATTAAGTGCATAATTGCAATATAAATAAATAAATAAGTAAATTTCTCTTTCTCGCTTATAATTAAAATAAGTTTATATTTATCAAACTAATATAGAAATATTTATGTTTCCATAATTTTATGTCACTCACCATTTGATCTGTTAGAAGGTAGATACTAATTTTACTCCCCATAAGGAGTAATAAGAAGATTAAGTAAAGTAAACCCATGAAACCTCATTTCCCTGGCTCATGCCATGTATTAAAATTCAGAAACAAGCAAGTCTCAGGGACCCAGTGTCAGAGATGCCTGCTGCACTGACTACTTGGTAATATAATACGGTGTTTTGCATTATTGAAAGGGCTTTGTCAAAACATCCTCCACATAACAGCAACCTTGTCAAAACAACTATGACATGCTGTTGTACTTTCTTTGTTTAGGTGGATTAAAAAAAAACAGGGATAATCTGACAGTCCTTCTAACAAGGATACAACATGTCCTTTCTATACTATAGTACTTGTTTTTCACAAATGCATGTTTAACTACTAAAATGAGTATGACCAGATAACTTTCCTTCAAGATGTTTTCAGAGTCCATGTCCTTTGCTTATTTTATAAATCAAGAAATATGTATCATCCTATACTGTTACAGTAAGAGTAGCCCAATCAGATTTGTCTCATTTATTGCCCTGTGAAATATATATAAAGAAACATAAGTATAGAATCTGCCTGTTTCATGTATTCTTTTCTCCTTAAGAAGTAAAATTTAAAATAAAAACAACAGATACAGAGCAGCGATTTATTTCATTTATCCTGACATATCATACAAAATATTTCATCCAAATGAAACCCCAAAGTGCTATTACCTTTAATTAACGGAGTATGATATTGTTTTAACTCAATTACACATATCTTTAGAGGGTGTACAATTGAACAACTGATAGAGAAATAGTCAAACATTAACCAATCTTTTTTCTAGTACACAATTAACTTTTTTTTTTTTTTTTTTTTTTTTTTTTTTATCGGATGCCTCATTTAGATTCCACTGTACTGGAGAATGGGACAGGTCATTATTCAACGAATATTGACCAAGCAATAGCAACAGAAAAAGGGTATAAAAGCTTAATTTCTCAAGGATAATATTAGGACATCAGAGTTTTATCTAAGATGGACAGAGGGTAAAGGTTAATAGAAACTGTACGTTTAAAATTTCTATCGTCATAGATGAAATACTTCTATATATTAACTAACATTTATTGTGTAGTTACTATGAGCTGCACACTATTCTAAGAGCTTTACATGGGTTTACTTTACTTAATCTTATTAGCACTCTTTATGGTGAGTAAAATTATTATCCACCTTCTAACAGATCAAGAATTGAGGCACAGAAGTTAGGTACCATGCCCAAGATTACAGAGCTATGAGATAGAATAGAGGGAATTTCAATCCAGGTTATTGGTCCTAGCCACTCTGCTATGCTGGTTGGTGCTCAGCACACTAGAAGATATAGTTGGTTTCCATTAACTGCCTGCTAAGAATAGCATTTTATGAGAGTAGAAGAGGTATTTTGTCAATTGTAGTATAATTGGTATTAGTAATACTGTATTTCATCGAAATAGCCATCAAATATAATTCACACCATCATTTTACATACCACTAAAAAGGAAACTGCAAATTTATCTGTGACATAATTTTCTCTAAATTTTTATTTTGTAATTACTGAAAGAATTCTTTTCATAGATGTGACAGAGAATTTAGAATGATGTGATACCACATTGACACATGTTGATTATCTTGACATCGTTACGTAGTATATTTGGCATTGATAGTATAATTTCAAAGTGAATCAAAAACACCAATAGCCATCTCAGTTTTAGGTATTTTAAAATGTGAAAAATACATGTTTGTCATCAAGAAAATATAAAAGTAGTTGTTATTTATTCTACTAGCATGCTATGTGATGTTCTTTATAAGGCGTATATCATCAAGTTTCATCACAATCCTTTGTAACAGTGTGATATAAGCCTGACTTAAAAATGAAGGAACAAAATAGAAAAGACATTAATTGATTTAACTAATTATATATTTGTTCCTGATATCAACACACAACTGAGACTTGGCAAGATCTAGGCACTAGATGAACCCTGGAGCCTCATAATATGTAGTGTAAGCAGTGAACTGAATCCAGGCACCAAGACGCCTTGTGACACAAGCAACTAACATTTCTTCAAATAAAATTAAATAAACACTTACAGGTTTAGGAGAGCAAGAGCATTATGAGCAAAATAAATAGAATATATATATGTATCTTTACACACATATATATTCTATTATATATATATTCTATATACTCTGTTTCCCCGAAAATAAGACCTAGCTGGACCATCAGCTCTAATGCGTCTTTTGGAGCAAAAATTAACACAAGACTTTGTCTTATTTTACTATAATATAAGACCAGGTCTATAATATAACATAATATAATATAATATAATATAATATAATATAATATAATATAATATAATATAATATAATTAACATAACATAACATAATTAATATAATATAGTATACTATACTATAATATAATACCAGGTCTTATATTAATTTTTGCTCCAAAAGATGCATTAGAGCTGATGGTCCAGGTAGGTCTTATTTTAAGGGAAACAGGGTATAGTATTTACTGATTTTTGTATCCTTTTAGATATTGAAAAAAGAACATTAGTGTTCTTCATTATGTGTAAATTTTCTTGTTTGTATTTTTAGTTTTTTTGTTTATTCCATTTGATTTTTATTATATCTTATTTTTAATTAAATTTACTAGAGTGACATTGGTTAATAAAATTATATAGGTTTCAAGTGTACAATTCTATAATAATTCATCTGTATATTGCCTTGTGTTTTCACCACCCAAAGTGAATTCCCCTTACGTCGTCATATATTTGACCCTCTTTACCCTCTTCTACCATGCCCCATTCCCCCTTCTCTCTGGTAACCACTAAACTGTTGTCTGTGTCTATGAGTTTTTGTTTGCCTTGTTCATCATTGCTTTCAGTTTTATATCCCATATATGAGTGATATCATATGGTTTTTGACTTTCTCTGTCTCATGTATTTCACTTAGCATCATAATCTCACGATCCATCCATGTTGTTGCAAATGGTTGTATTTCTTCTCTTTTTATGGCTGAGTAGTATTCCACTGCATATACGAATATGTACCACATCTTCTTTATCTAATCATCTATCGAAAGACACTTTGGTTGTTTCCATGTCTTGGCCACCATGAATAATGCGGCAGTGAATAGAGGGATACATATTTCTTTATGGATAAATGTTTTCAAATTTTGGGGGTTGATATCCATGCTGGGTCATATAGTAAGTCTTAATTTTTTGAGGAAACTCCATACTATTTTCCACAGTGGCTGTACCAATTTACATTCCCACCAACAGTGTATAAGGATTCCTTTTTCTCCACAGCCTCTCCAACACTTGTTATTACTTGTCTTGTTGATGATAGCCATTCTAATATGAGTGAGGTGATCTCTCATTGTGGTTTTGATTTGCATTTTCCTAATAGCTAGTGAAGTTGAGTATCTTTTCTTATGTCTACTGGCTGTTTGTGTGTCTTCTTGGGAGAAGTGCCTGTTTAGGTCCTCTGCCTATTTTTTGATTGGATTGTTTGGTTTTTTTGTTGTTGAGTTGTATGAGCTTTTTATGTCTTTTGGATATTAGCCTCTTTTTATGTATTTTGCAAATATCTCCTCCCATTTGGTTGATTGCCTCTTTGTTTTGTTGATGGTTTCTTTGATGTGCAGAAGCTTTTTAGTTTGATATAGTTCCATTCATTTATTTTCATATTACATCCCTTGTCTTTGAGGTCAAATTCATAAATAATTTTTGACAAAGGAGCCAAAAACATAAAGTGGAGAAAAGAAAGCCTCTTCAATAAGTGGTTTTGGGAAAATTGCAAAGCCACATGCAAAAGTATGAAACTAGACTTCTGTTTGTCACCGTACACAAAAATTAACTAAAATGGATCAAAGACCTAAATATAAGCACTAACACAGTAAAATGCATAGAAGAAAGCATAGGTCCTACACTTATGAACCTTGGGCTTTATAGTAGATCTTAAAGTCAAGCAATGCACATCGTCTCATTTTATTACCTTTCAATACTGGGACTGTTTCGTTTTTATAAAATATTAGAATTATCTTGTCAAATGTTACAAAGACGTCTTCTGGGTTGACTAGAATCTGTAGATCAATATAGTGAGAAGACTATTAAGTGATTTTGAGTTTACTGATTCACATAGAGTTTATAGCTATATTTTATTTTCTGCATAGTATTTTTTGTAGAATAATAATTTTCTGACTGGCTTAGTATTTTTATGTAACTTTTGCTAATTTGTCTCAAAACATAAACTAAATGGATCAGCTTTTAACAATATTTGCTCAGTCGTAATCATAAAAGTACACCTCTAAATATTAACGTAAACAAAGTTTAAATCTTTATTTAAGACATTTATTTTTCAACATTTAAATCCAAGTTAAAAATAAGTGGTTTATAGATATAAAATTTTATTTGGCCTATATAAAAATGTATAGAGAAATGCAATGATTGTCCCTAGTTTAAGGTCTAAAAATCCACTCATTGGAAAGATCTCCGTACAGATTTTTACCCAGAGCCACACCAGAGTCTCACTAGTGTCAGATATCGCATGGAATCATGTATAACCAGGATTTTCCCCCCTCTTTTTTAGACAACTTAATACTTGTAACAATTCCATGGGTATGTAGAACTATTGTAGAAATAAGTGAATTAGGTGAATAAACCACATGGTCGTGTATATTACTCGTATTTTCAGTAACTCCTTATGTCTCATCTAGAATATATTTCCAGTGAGGAAGGAATGCTGCTGTATACAGTCAGCTTCATAATTTGTTAGATCAGATAACACAAGTCATGATGTGGGGGTAAGTTTTCATGCGTTCTGTGGTAGCATGGTCAGGCATTCAGTTCATCTCAATAACAGTGTAGAAACTTTTTTTCAACAAAGGAAAATTAAGTTTCCAAATTGGAAATAGGTATGCTGTAAAACTCTAGGAGCATATTTTGTGATTCTCCTTTCAGAATTTGCCTGTCTCCAGAGAGCATCCTGAAATGCTACAGATGTTTTAAGCAACATTTGATTTGCTCAAGGTCAGAACTGCTTGCACCATGGCCTGAAGGGATAAAAATGCTTATTCTCCTTTAGGTGTTTTTCTTTAAAACACCAAAATCTTATGAGGTAGATCAGTACACACACAAAATGATATGTTTAGCCTGCAGTATTCAGTGGAGACCTCAGATATTGTGCTAGGATACGTCCAAGAGCAGCCAACTCTCTTTCATTATGTGTTTTTTGTTTGTTTGTTTGTGTGTTTTTTGTGTGTGTTTTTTTTTTTTTCATTTTAGCAAGAGTATCCTGACATGCTCAAGATTTCTGGCCCTCCAAAACTGCACTGACAGTATAGGTCTTCAAATTCTTATGACACTTTCCTGCCACCTTCTAACATGTATAGATATTACTGAGGCTTCTAAGGTTACTTGTTACTCCTTGTTCCTCAGGTCATATCATCTTGATGTTACCAATCTAAAGGCAAGTATGATATTTGAAAGTATGGAACTAAATTCTAAACGATTCACACAGTTATAATGGACTTAATGACAAAGAATTAGATTGTGTTCCTGTTTCTTTCAAGTTGAAGTACATGGCTTCTGTTGGTCTCTGCTTATGGGGACAGAGAAAAACCAACACCTATCAGCTCAGTGGTAGTGAACCACACAAAAGGATGCAGGCTGACTTGCCGGGCCCTCCCGCCCCCATATATAAGAGACACCAAAACCTTTTTTCCATTGCTTATATCACTTAATTACATTTATTATAATATTGTCATTTTTTAAAAAAAGATTCATCTGTTTGACTCACAGGCCATGTACACAGTTTAATAGATTTTAATATTAGAATCATTCTCTTTTGACACACATTCCAGAGCTGTGAGAATATCCAGAGAGTGTGTATGTTTTTATATCACCACTCGAGGAGTGTACTGCAAAATGGACTTCTGCACAAATTCCATTTATTTTCTGACTTCCATGATACCCACTTGGACTGAAGGTTTATTTTGGTTTCCTACATTATAAAATATTAGCAGTACCTCAGAGCCAGGATCCGGTCTTTCCCTAATGTCACTCACCCTCCAAAAAACAATCACTCTTGTATACAAGTATCTTTCAAGGAGGCAGGGAGGAATAACTTTAGTGAGACTTGTGCTGGTGTCTTCAAAGTACTTGAAGCAGGGGGCATGGATCTTCATCATGGTGGTGATTCAAGCTTCTCTTTATCATATTTAGATTTTGTTGTACCTGTTGTTCTATAGATATGTTAGAGCTTCAGTTCATTGCTCATCTATGTCGTTTATAGGTACCTCAACATCAATACAACATCATCAGAGTTCTTTTGGGGTTACCTCTCCAGCCATAATACCTATTACAATAACTATTCTCACTTTTGTCCAGGACAACGTAAAAGTCAGTGTGTTGAATAGCTCATCCACAGAATTGTTAAAGTTACAGAATATGATGACTATCTTTGGAGTGGAAAAGGCTAGCATCCAAATTCAGCAGATTAGGAGAATTAACCTTGCTGGTATCATTAATCAAATACATGAATTATTTTTTAGATCAGGGGTTGGCAAACTACCTGGCCTGTTTTTATAAGGTACATGAGCTGAAACTGTTTGTTACATTTTTAAATTGTTGGGAAAAAATGTAGAGAAGATGATAAATACCTTAGGTGGCTTGCAAAGCCTAAAATATTTATTATCTAGCCCTTTCCCTAAAAAAGTTTGCTGACCCCTGTGTTAAATTGAGAGCAAGTAGGCTGGAGAGCATATACTTCATTAGAATTTAGTCCCATGAAGGAATAGACTTTTGTCTGCTTTTTCTATACTCATTCTATGGTGCCTGGCACTTGGTACACAAGCACTGCATTTAAGTGTTTGTTGAATAAAAGTATAATTTACAACACTACCAATCTTTAGCAGACTTTAGCATTGTCTTTGTATGTCATGTTTGTTTTTTTATACATGCGTAAATATTTTCACTCAAATAATGCAATAACAAAAGCAATATATTATTCTAGATTAGCATGTCTAAGTGGTGCATTGACTTGTATCCAACCACAAAACAAGTAAAATCTCGTTTTGATAAAAGCTTTATCAGCACTTGGTTTGCATGCAATTTTGATCTTTTCCTACTCTGATGAAATTTTGCTTAAGTAGTATATTCTGTCATTGAAACCTATTAATAATCCCAGTTTAATGGTGACTCATTGACACATCTGTATGCATTAAGAAACAAGAAAGAGAGAGAGAGAGAGAGAGAAGAGAGAAGAGGGAGGAGGAGAAAAGGGAAAAGAAGGGAAGGGGAGGGGAGACAAAAAGAAGAAAGAAAGAGAGAGAGAGAGAGGGAGGGAGGGAGGGAGGGTGGGAGGGAGGGAGGGAGGGAGGAAGGAAAAACAACAACAGCAAAACTAAAAAAAAAGAGAGAGAGAGAGAGAGAGAGAGAGAGAGAGAGAGAGATAAATTTGCCTTTGTAACACCCAAGGGCTCATGGGCAAAATTAATTCCTTTTACTACAGACATGACACATAATTACATTAACTGGAAATATAACGAGCATTAGTACCAGTTTTTTCCTACTTAATTGTCTTTTGAACACCTGAATGAACATATCTGTTTTTAAGAATATCTTTCTCCGTATTACAGTGTCGTTACACTAATACTAATATTTCAGATTTTATATTTACAAGTATACAGTTTGCATAATATAAAAGATATTCCCTAAATTTACACATGAAAAAGTTCAAAGGAAGACAAAGAAGGATGTCACAAGTTCAAACAGCAGGAAGAGCATTCTAGTATTGGAATAAGTGAGCATGACATAATTTGCAAATAAATTATGTTTGGTGAAAGGAGAAGAATGATATACAACAAGCTCTTTTGTCTTTAGATATCTTTTATTGAAATCTGAAATGCACTTTACTAATGACAACATAATTTTCTTTCAAATATTTTCCCAATATGGAGAAGAATATGATATTAGGGTGCCTGCTTCTAGAGTGAATTTGATGAAGTAATTTATCGGAGCTTTGTAGCACCAAGGTTATAACCTAAAGCAGTAGAAAAGAATGTTTTTCATAATCAGGAAATTGGTTTATTTCTCAAGCTAAAATTTGTTTCTAATAAAATGAGAACATTTTTTAACTGAAAAATAAAACAATTATAATCATCTGGCAGATAAATTAAAAATTACACAGTGTCTGAAAAACAAATCAAACAATCCCAAAATATACTTTCTACAAATATCTTCTATTTTCTAAATAGCTTTACATCCAGTGCCACATTCAATATTAAATTAGCATGTAATATTATATTTCTAAATCTAAAACATTCAAAATATTAGTATAACTATGAAAGATGAAACTAGAGTAAAAGTTCCCAAATCTACCTAAACTAGTCAGAAAAATGCAATGTATTTAATATTTTCCTAATATAGGCAAAAATAATGTATTTTGAAAATATTGTTCAGTCAATTTTTTTAAACTTTGTTTTATAATTTCATATAGAACCCTCTTAAACCTGGTATTTATTATTAAGATAAGAAGGTAAATTTTGGACTATAGTTTTCAGCTTTTGAGGTGTTTGTCCATCAGTCAACCAGTGTTGACTGTCCCCCCCCACACCCCCGGGATTCTGGAATTTTTGACGAGTGTTTGTTTCTATTTGTTATAATTGTGTCTGTTGTCTACCTGTAGGCATAATGACTTAGACCAAAAAATTCTTTCAGGCAAGATTTGGAATTAGTAGCTGTTGATTATTTTCTTTACATAGCCTAAATTTGCATGTAAACTTGGGTGCTGTAGTGATTATATTATTTCTTGTGGACTGTGAGACAATATAAATGGTTCACAAAGAGCATCAGCAAATGTGCACAGAGAAGCAGAGATGCTGCTGGAGTTCTAATATTAATCTGCATTCTTACTTTGGTGTCTGTGAAACACAAATCTATTTGTAATAAAGCTTTCTCTAAATTATTGAATTATTAGTTATTTTTTCCTCAAATTGGTTTTTGTTGCCTGCAGCAAAAGAGGCATAATTAATGGAAGAACCCTAGTCTCTGCATTGTCCTAACCATGCTATCTATAGTTCTTCTAATCAAAAGTTCAAATGTATTAACCTGAAATTAAAATTCAATATAATCTTGCTTTTTTAAAATTTCTTATAAAATGGTATATACTCAGTCCTTCGAAAAAACTTCTGCTCTTTGTATATATTTTTATTCATTGACTCTCAAATATTTTTTGAGCTACTACTGTGAAAATGTCATCATGTTAAGTATTATATAGTCGTACTTTCCTCTTTTGTGTTTTTCCCTTTTTTGAGTTGAAAGTAATTGTTTTGTTTTTATGATAATCATGCTTTATTGTCTGCAATTCTAATACACTATATTTCTAACTGATAAAAATATAATGTGTATGACCAATCTCCTTTTCCAGAGTTTAAGGCTTGTTCATACATCTTAGTATATAAAAATGTCATAATACATAGATAATCAAGATATTTGTTGAAGGCATATTGATGTTTGAACATTTGGCTATTTTTATTGTTTTTATTATTTCCTCTAATGTGAGTAACATCTATTTTTAAAATTCCAGTTCCTAGCTCCGTGGTTGCAGTTGCCCATGTTAGAGTTTTTTATATATATATATATAAAGATTTTATTGGGGAAGGGGAATAGTGTGTACTTCCAGGTCTTTTTCCAAGTCAAGTTGTTGTTCTTTCAATCTTAGTTGTGGAGGGTGCCGTTCAGCTTCAAGTTGTTGTCCTTTCAGTCTTAGCTGCGGAGGGCGCAGCTCAGCTCTAGGTCCAGTTCCATTGTTAGTTGCAAGGGGCGCAGCCCACCATCTCTGCTTGCAGGAGTCAAGGAGTTGAACCGGCAACCTTGTGGTTGAGAGCCCATTGGCCCATGTGAGAATCAAACCAGCATCCTTCTGGCATTAGGAGCATGGATCTCCAACTGCCTGAGCCACCAGGCCTGCCCTAGAGCTATAATTTTATTCTTCAGTTTCTTCATGATTTCTATAATGGTAATGCATTTGGACCATGACCCCCTTATTCCATAAATCTGTTTGTATAAGCTAAGCACTGATTCCTTCATTGCTTCTTGATATTTATTTTATACTATTGTTATCATTTTAGCCTAACCCTTGATTGTCTTTCAACTATAAATTTTACAATATTTTTCAAACCTCTTGACATTTCAAACTTCTAATAGTCTTATTTACCTCCTCTCTGTTAATGATTGTTTAATCTGCATCTTTTATGCTATTTATTTCTTCATTTAAACTTCTGTGTTCCCATTTGTTTCATACATTCTGTGGCTGTCCAAATGGTACACTGAAGTAACCAGCCATAGTAAGAAATATTGCTCCTGACAGAAGCTTCCCCTTTCTAAAAAGGAGCTTCTAGAAATACAGAACTTAAAGGTGTGATAGATGAGGGCACAAACTCCTCAATGTGTCACTGGGAGTACTAGTAAGTGGGGCTACTTATACCGTCACATGTTGGTATTCTACCATTTAGGGGGTCTAACATTTGGGGATTAAGGGCCATATAATAATTATTGATATTGATTTTGAAGGTAAATGGTGACCTATCCTCAAAAAGCTATATCATCTCCAAGACGATGCCTTAGATGAACTTTCAAGGCTGATGAAAAGGCTGTTTGATTAAAGGCTGAGTGAAGCGGGTGGTTCAGTAAATGACAGGACCAGTGGATGCTGTGGTCCTGTGTACACTGCCACACTACGTTTGCTGTAAATTGGGTCTTCTTTTGGTTTGGGTCAATGCTATGTATGAACCCACGTCAGTAGATCAAACACTTGTTAGCTCTCAGATAATCACTGCTTGATGCCCTGTGGAGAGGAAGGATATACCCATAACCAAAATATGTGTGGATTCCTGTCACGATGAATTTTTCAGAGAAAGTTCAGGGAAATCTGGCATTTCAGGGTTCTTGAGTGCATGAACCCAGATGTCCCCATCCTATCTCAAATTTCCAATTAGTTCTCTGACTGTGGGATAGAATACTTGCTGGCAGGAAGAATTTAACCTTCTCTGGAGCTTGGCTGCACCTATCATTAAGTCCTGGGTGTGGTTTTTAAATGTATCTGTTCTCAGCTCCAGAATATAGATGTCACTTTACATGTTGCCAAGGAAGTTCTCTGATTTCAGACTTCCTGCAAACTTATAAAGTCATGTTCAGTCTTTTGTTATCATCTCTAATGGACTGATTATATCTAGCAAAAGCCATTTGCTTTCATAGTCTTTAAAATGAATAATTCCCTAAAATCTCCCTAAAACACCTGAGATTTGCATTCACTTCTACCAGTGTCTTATCCAAATACAGCAGCAGAAGCACTGCTACTGTCCTCCAGAGGTTATTAATACTCTACGAGACACCAGTGATGGAGTTCTCTTTGCTCGCTGGCTGACAGGTGAGCCAGCTGCAAAATCCCTGTTTTAAGAGTTCTTCCTGGAACCATTTCCAATTCCAAATACGTCATGTTAAATCCCTTAGGAATTAAATCCTGAGATACAGCTTTGCATGCAATAGGTTTACTAGGGAATTCACTGAAGAACCACGCCTGTAAATGATGGAAAGAAAGAAGACTGGATAGAGGGAGGAGTTTAGCTTTGGATCACTTGCAAAAGGCCATAGTCAACTTCACAGTGAACCCTGGAGATTATGCTGATTCTATAGGATGACGTAAATTGAGACACAGGGGACCAGGCCTTGTTACTTCTATATTGACCATTCTTTGGATATTGACTGCTCTTAGGAAGTGAGTATAACTTTAGAACAGTTTTCCTTCAGGCATGGCTATCGGTTTTGAAGAAATCAGTTTTGTGCCACTAGTAGCCAACCATTCCTGCAGTTGGAAAATGAATACCTCAACCTTGAAGAGAGATTCTAATTACTGCATTCACTATGCTTCCTTTTCATTTTTACTACCATTCCTGTTTCAGGTTTTCTTATTCTCCAGTGATCACTTCCCACATTCCATTCTACACTTTCCTTTCAATTAACTATGCAAACATGATTCAAAATAATCTTACTAAGGATCAACACTGTTCATGTCGCTCTCCACTCAAAACCCACCAATGTATTTCTGTTTTCTAAGGAATTACATTCTCTTCACTTAATTTGCTCTTAGAATTTTGAAACATCTCCTATTTGGTTTTCATCACAATTGATCTTACCTTTCATATTTCACCAACTTCTACACATGCTTCTTGCTTTATCCTTATTTTAATATGTGTATGCTCCCTTGACTTCAAAATCTTGTGAAAATAACACACTTACACAAATGAAATGACAAAGATGCCATACTGTATACTTATGTATGAAATTAGTAGTGCAATTGATAAATAACATAGGCTTAAGGAATAGTGAACACATTTCTCATGGTTGGTTTGGAAGATGTGCAGAAAGTGAGAGGAAGCAGATGGTATCTCAGGTATCAGAAAAGGTGATGTGTTTATAACCATCCCAAGGATAAATATAAGATAGGACAGTCTGAACAACAACAACAAAAAGTATTTCACTTTGTTGACTAATTGGGGATACAGATGTAGAATAAGGATGGTTTTAGATTATTAATGATTTGAACCGCTCTTTGACAAAATTTAGATTTCATACCTTTTAAGGGAGTGACATGATGAAAGAGGTTAGGTAGATTTACCTGAGAAGGACATATTTACTCTATGATTTTATTCAGTTTTTTTATATTAATTGGAAATCTATCACTTTTACTTATTTCAATATAATGTAGGAGTTCATCATATTAATAATAGCCACTGTACAATTTTTACTTTTTTTCTGGTTTAATTAAGAAACTTACCCTATATTAAGAAAAACTTAATATATAAAGGAATTTATTATGACTTCTTTATTCTGATTTAAGTTATGGAATATCCCTGAGAAACAGGAGGAATACGAGCAGCTGGTAGAGGGAGAAGTGGGCATCAATAAAGTCATTTTTATTGTTATTTTTGGTGGGTTATCTAACAGCACATTGTCATACTGAATATAAAGTTTTAAATAAATACCTTTAAAGCAGTAGAGCAGAAGAAAATTGCTGAAATGATACCTTTGAGTTGAGGAATTGGTCATATAAGGTTAATCAATACTAACACATATAGGTTGTAGCAGGTGGTTGGAAATGGTGATTTAAAATTTTGGAAGTTCTATTTTGATTGCTACTTTTTAATCATTTCAGTGAAATCAAATGTAAAGTTATGAAATAAAAGGGAGGATGAGAAAGAGTTGTTGGATACGTGATGGCAGAAAACGATGTCTGAAATCATCACTCAGGAGAGTGGAAAGATGAACCAGCCAAATCTAGAAAAAGTGCTTGGCAATGCTAGAGGCATATTGAGGGTGATGGTGGTGAATATAATGTGATCTCTGTGAATACTTTAAGGTAATGAGTAAGCAAATTTATTTGATATATCTTGACAATAAAGTGGCTTAAAAAGCAACAGGTTTATTGCTGTTTTGAGTGACGGACCTGAGATGATTGCCCCAGGTTGATGGGGAGCTCTTTTCCTGATACCAAAGCTCATCAAATGACCTAATTTCTTTCCATACCTTATCTTGTCTTTTCCCTAGGGGCTGAGTTTATCTGCATGTTCAAATATGCCTCACAAACTTATTCCAGGCTGTGGGAAAGAGAGGAAGATCATTTACTTGAATTTTCTTTATAAGTAAAAAGACAAAGGATGAAAACATCGCTTCTGCTAACACTAATTGGTGAAAAATTAGTCATGTGGGTACAGCCTGCCATAGTGGTGTAAGATGCTGGAAAGTGTATCTACCTGGACATGCCTCTGTCACAACAGAGGGGGATAGTGGATTTGTACTAATATTCAAAGTTCTCCATACACAGCAAACATTGAAATATATTTAGTCTATCCATATTCAGATGTGAATAAGTGAAAGGTTGTACTCTCTGAGAAATAAACAGTTTTATTTTCCTGGAGAGTAAAAGGAAGGAAGAGATGTCCAAAGAATTTGAGGGTGTATGCAAAGAAGAGACTAAAACATTGCACAAAGTGATCCAAGCTGTGGGAAAAGTGAAATAAAGATGTGAGATGGTGACTGCTGTTGATGGTTACTGAAAAGTGGTAAGAAATGTCATTTTATAAGTAGGTGTGAATATAGGAAGGAACTTTAAAAGGGTAAAATACCTTAAATCAATATTTTTTTGAGGTGTGTAAATAATCATGAGAAGTTCTAAGGAATGAACACAGAACTGGATTATCAATTCATGTTGTTAGATGAGACCATTGGAGGAGAGAAATTCAAGGAATTGAGAAGCCAAATTCATAGATGCACACATTGGAACACCACACTGGAGAAGTCACCATCTGTAGCTCTACTTAAATCCCAATCATTCACCCTCTCCTCTTGGCTTAGATCTTAGCACAGCTTTTCTGTGTAAATTCTCCTTGGTTGCTTATGATTTTAATAAAGAGTAATTTCCAATCATCACAAATAACCTCCTCTTCCGTTAAGGATTAAAAACAACCAAAACAAAACATAAAATAAGTCTCTACATTCTTAAATCAGATAAAAAAATGCAGTCCTACTTAGTAGATAGAGACAGTGAGTCAGACAACATACCCTGTATCTTTCCATTCTGGATTTCATACAGTAATTTACAATCTTGCCTGTCAATGCATGAATAATCCATAAAATAATGCATATTACTGTTTTGTGCAGGAGGTCATTTAATGCTTAAGGAGAAAGACTTTGCTTCTGTTTAGTAGTCCAGTCAGGAAGTTATGTGTGTGTTTTAATCTTTACTTGGCATAAGTAGCCCTGCCACTTTTCATTCAGATTGCATTGCCTCTAATTCTGCTGCCTTCTCAAGAATTCCTTTCTACTTGTTATTTACATCTTTCAAATATTTGCAGATCATTTTCATATTCCCTAAGCCCAGCTATAAATATTATGCTGCTTTAATCTGCCCCCATAAATCAGTCTTCCCTTCTCATTATTCAGTTGTTTTGTGTCCTGGACTCTTTCCAGTGTTACTATGTATACCTGGTATTAAAGAGCCACAGAATTAACACAGTATTGCAGCTGCAGTCTCACCAATGATAATATCAGTTTCCATTCTGAGTACAGGATGTCTCTTCCATTTTGTATTTACTGTAATATTCATGGATTTTGTTCCTTTGTTGATTGTTCTGTATCACTTTTCTTTATGAAATGTTTTAATTAACAGCCTTTTTATGTCTTAATTTCTATAATATCCATGATTGTCTCTAAAATCAATGATTTCATTTCATATTTTACTTTTCTGAGAAATTCTGTATTTTCTAGTCACATATGCATCACATTATTACACTATTCATTTCCTCATTTACATAATTTATAAAAGTGTTAAATAAAATAACTAAAACCTAATTACTGAAGGTAAGCTTATTGCCTATTTGTAAACTCTCTACACTTGGTATTTATCATTACTCTGATGATGGCACTTTAATGAATATTTAAACCAAGAAGAAATGTTTATATTCTCACCAATTAGATTATTTAGAAGTAGTATTTTATGAAATGTTTTTTTTGTCCAAAGTATGGTTCTGAATGACCTAGCATAGTGAGTGTCCCAGGGAAACAGAAAATTTCTAAACAGTCTGAAAAATATTACATAGCTCCCTGGTTGGGCTATGATTCTATGTCCCCAATTCCCTAAACTATCCACATCATAGTATTAATGTTCTATATTTAAAAGCACATACAGATATTGAGATTGTGAAAAAGTGGATAGATTAAATAGAATGTACAAATGCCGAGAGGCCTAAAAGAATGCATAATGGACACCTCAGTTTGGGCTGAATAACAAGTTTTTGGGGGATAAGAGAAAGTGGCTTTACCTGAAAGACTGGTGAGTGGATCCTATCGGTTCCTACCCCAAATCCATTGCCTCCATTAATTCTGTTCAGGTGCCCATTACTCTAATAGGTAATTGTGGTGAAGATGATCCCATATCCAGCTCCAGATATTGTTTCTGATTAGTCATAGCCAATATCAGTCATCTCAGTATATGCAGGAGAAATTGAACAAAATTCAAAATCCACTTTTGATTAAAAAAAAAACACCAAAAAAACCTTTACGCTAGAAGAAAAAGGGAATTTATTCAACCTGATATCAACATCTACATTTATAGCAAGCATCATAATTAACAGCAAACGACTGAATGTTTTCTCTTTAAAATCAGGAAAAAGACAAGTATGTCTACTCTCACAGCTTCTATTTAATATTGTGCTGGTTTTAATAAGTGTAATAAGATGTGAAAAAAGGTATCCAGGTTGGAGAGGAAGAAGTAAAACTATCTTAATCTGCAGACAACCGGATCTTCTATGTAGAAAACCTGATAGATTTACAAAAGTGTTACTAGAACAAATACTGCGGGTACCAAAAAAATGTATACACACGACTTGTATTTATCTTTTGTTATTGGTATATATTGAGTATTACAATTTTAATATAGTTTTTTCCTTTCTTAACATGTGTATACATTTTTTGGTACCCTCTGTATATGAGTATAGAAAATCTGCAGGATATAATATCAATATATAAACATCAATTGTATTTCCATGCTAGTAAGAAACCATCTAAATTAAAATAAAATTAAAATTAAAAATCATTTATAACAATAAATAGTCTATATCAAGATCTATAGCAATCTGTATCAATAATATCAAATAATATCAAGATAAATATTAAAAAAATATATGAGTTCACACTGAGAACTAAAAACATTGCTGATTGTTGTTAAGCAATTAAAGAAGACTTATATAAAAGGAGAGAGGTACCTTGATCATGTCTCAGAAGACTTCATATTATGAAGAGGTCAAATATCTTTAAAACAAATGATAAATTAGATGAAATACCTGTTAAAATCTCAGCAGACTTTTTATAGAAGTTGACATGCTGCTTCTAAATTCATCCAGAAATTCCAAGAACCTAGAATTGCCACAATAACTTTTCAAAACATAAGGACAAAGTCTAAGGGCTAACCTGATTTCAAAACTTCTTATAAATCTGCAGAATTATGACAGTGATTTTCGCAGCAGCATAGACAAATTGATCAATAGAAAAGAATAGAAAGTCTAGAAATATACTGTCACATATATGGACAACTAATATTTTGTAACCGTTTTATTGAGATATAATTCATCACCTTAAAATGAAAACCCATACCATTTAGCTATTACCTCATAATCTCCCAATCTTCCCCAGCTGTAAGTAACACTACATTCTGTTTTTATAGATTTGCCTATTCTTTCCGTTTTATATAAATGAAATATTGTGTGGTCTTTTGTGACTGGCTTCTTTCAATTAACATGTTTTCAAGGTTCATACATGTTGTAGCATATATCAAGACTTCTATCTTTTTATGGCCAAATTATATTACCCAATAAGGGTATACCAGAAGTTCCTTCTCCATTCATCAGCTGAGGATATTTGGGTTGTTTATGCCATTGTCATAAGTAATGCTGCCATCATCACTGGTGTACAAGTTATTATATACACAGTTATCATTATTTCTTCTGGGTATATATACCTAGGAGTAAGATTGTTGGGTCAAATGATAACACTATGTTTAAAATCCAAGTTGTTTTCCAAAGTGGCTTTACCATTTTTCATTCTCACCAACAATCTATGAGGTTCTGATGTCTCCATGTCCATATCCATGTCAACACTTGTTAATATTGGACCATTTGATAATCATCATTCTATTGGTATAAAGTAGAATCTCACGGTGGTTTTGATTTGCATTTTCCTGATGATTAATGATGGTGAGTATCTCTTCGTGTGCTCAGTACCTATTATATATTGTTTTTAGAGAAACCTTTATTCATAAACTTTTCATGTTTTTAATCAATTTATTTGTATAAGAGTTCATTATATAGTCTTATCGGTCATGTAATTTGTAAATATTTTATGTCATCCTTTTGGTTATTTTCACTCTCTTTATAGTATCCTTTGATGAGCAAAAGATTTTAATTTTGATGAACTACAATTTATTTTGTTTTCTTTTCCTGCTTGTGCTTTTGCTGTCTATCTAAGAACCTGTTGCCAAATCCAAGGTACCAAATACTTACCACTAGGTTTTCTTCTAAGAGTTTCATAGTTTGATGTTGTATATTCAGATCTTTGATCCACACTGAGGTAATTTTTGTACATCGTGTGTGGTAAAGTGTCAACTTCATTTTGCATGTGGCTATTAAATTGTCTCAGCGTGATGTGTTGAAAAGAGTATTCTTTCCTAACTGAATGTCTTGGTACCTCTGTCAAAAATCAGTTACAGAGATGTATGGATTTATTCTATTCCATTGATCTCTATATATTTATCCATATGCCTGTACCACATTATTTTAATTACTATAGCTTTCTAGTAACCTTTGAAATAAGGAAATATGAGTCCTAATTTGTTGTTTTCAAAATTGTTTTGGCTTTTTGTTGTCCCTGGAGCTTCCATATGAATTTTAGGTCCAGTGTGTCAATTTCTACAAAGAAAGCAGATGGAGCCTGATAGGGTTGTGCTGAGTGTATAGATTAGATCAGTTGGGGCCATATTTCCATCTTAAAAATTAAGTCTTCTGATCTATGAACATGGAATGCATTTCCATTTTTTTTAGATCTTCTTTAATACCTTTCTTCAATTTTTCAGAGTTGAAATTATGTACTTCTTTTGTTAAATGTATTCTAAATAATTTATTTTTTGGATACTATTATAAATGGTATTTATTTCTTAATGTCCTTTTTGTATTGTTATTGCTATTTTATAGAAACACAACTGATATTTATGGGTTTATGTTATATCCTGAACTTCGTAGAAGTTTTTTTTTTTTTTATCTCTAAATGTTTGTGTGTGTGTGTGTGGGGGGGGAGGGTGTATACTTTCTTTAGGTTTTCCTATATATAAAATTGTGCTTCGTGCAAATGGGGATTTTTTTATATTTTATTAAATTTATTGGAGTGACATTGGTTAATAGAATTGTATAGATTTCAACTGTAAAATACAACATCTGTATATTGTGTTGTGTGTTCACCACCCAAAGTTAAGTCTCCTTCTGTCACCATATATTTGACCCTTTTTACCTTCTTTTACCTCCTTTTCTCTGTGGTAACCACCATATTGTTATCTGTGTCTATGAGATCCATTTGTTTGTCTTGTTTGTTCATTTGTTGCTTTCTGTTTTATATCCCACGTATGAGTGAAATCATATGGTTCTTGGCTTTTTCTGTCTGACTTATTTCACTTAGCATATTCTCAAGATCCATCCATGTTGTTGCAAATGGCAGTATTTCAACTTTTCTCAGAGCTGAGTAGTATTCCTTTGTATATATATACCACATCTTCTTTAGCCATCTCGAAAAACACTTTGGTTGTTTCCACGTCTTGTTCACCGTGAATATGATACCTAACAATTAAGTTCACGAACTCATCCTAGAACAGTGCTACATACCTCATTGCTGAATATCACTGCAATCACCTTTGAAGTACTCCCCTTGGGAAGCTATGCACTAACACTAGTGCCTAGTTGTGGGGACAGAGCCTCAGAAAGCAGTTTCTAGGCTCTCAGCCGCACATAGAAAGGTGTTGGCTCAGGTAGTAAATGGCCATCAACTGTGATTGGATGGCCATCAGCTGTGGCTAGTTGGCCTTCAGCTGTAACCAGTGAGCCATTGGCCACTAATATAACTGCTGTGGCTACACTAGCAAGAAAATGGGGGCTAACAAGAAGATGGTGGCTGAGCTAACAAGAGCGTATTGCAGACAGGCAGATGCCGCCAGTGAGACTATAGTAGTATGACTCCCCTACCTATGGCTCCGTGGGTGTTCCTTTTTGGCCTCACCATATCCTGCGTTCTCTTGTGGGGAGCGGGAGCAGAGACCCCGCCGGTCGCTCCGCACGACACTAGTCCACCCTTCAAAACAATTTTGGAACTCTTTTTCTGGAATGGCCATCAGAGCTGTCATCGTATTACCCCTGATGTCCTGAATGTGGTCAACATGTCTTCCTTTCATTATTTCCTTTATCTTCAGGTGAAGAAAGAAGTCATTGGAGGCCAGATCAGGTGAGTAGGGAGGATATTCCAATACAGTTATTTGTTTACTGGCTAAAACTACCTCACAGCCAGTACCATGTGAGCTGGTGCGTTGTCATGATGCATGAGTTCCTTTGGGACCATATTTGCATACACTTTTCTCATGCCAAGATTTTCAGTTAAGATTTTCTTAACTGTTTCTCTATCCATATTTACTTGGTCTGCTATGCTTCTCACAGTCAGCCAACAATTTTGACACACAATTCAATGAATTATTGTAATATTTTCATCAGTTCTGTTTGTTACTGGCTGCCCTGACCTCTCTTTATCAGTGACACATTCGCTCTCCTCAGAAAAATATTTAATCCATTTGTACACTGCCATTTTCTTCATGGCATTATCCCCATAAACTTGGATTAACATGTCCCTGATTTCACTTCCACTCTTGCCAGGTTTATCAAGAAATTTAATATTTGTGCATTGCTCTCATTTAAGCTTAGACATTCTCACGACAGGACACAAAAACACGCAACTACTATAATGAATGCCACTAAGCAAGACACCTCCAAAGAAATTATATATATGCAAATATTTTTTGACAATGAGCCAAAAGCATACAATGGAGGAAAGAAATCCTTTTCAATAAATGGTGTTGGGAGAATTGGAAAGCCACGTGCAGAAGAATGAAACTAGACTCCCATTTGTCACTATACACAAAAATAGAGAAGTTTTAACTTTATATTTTCCAGTTTGAATGTGTTTTTATTTCTTTTTCTTACTTAATTGCTCCAATTAGAACTTCCAATGAAAGGTTGAAGTGTCACATTAGGCATTCTTGTTAAGTGAGCTAGATATTAACTCATAAATATACTTTATTGAGTTGAAGAGGTTCCCTTTAATTCTCAATTACTTAAAGATTTTTATCAAGAAAGGATGTTGGATGTTTTCAACCTGTGTTTTCTACATCAATTGAGGTTATCATGTGTGGAAGTTTTTCTTTTCATTCTGTTAATGTGTTGTATTATATTGATTTTTTTATATGCTGAACAAATCATCGTTGCATTCCTGGGATAAATTCCATTTGGTCATGGTTTATAATCCTTTTACTATAATGCTGGATCTGTTGGCTTGCATTTTGTTGAGGATTTTTGCTTGTATATTCATAAAGGATATTGCTTCATTGTTTGTTTGTTTGTTTGTTTTCCCTTGGGATCTTGTCTGGCTTTGTTGTCAGGAAAATGCTGGCCTTGCACAATAAGTTTGAAGTGGTTCTTCCTCTTCCTATTTTTTTCTTTTTGGGAGAATTTGAAAAGGATCCCTATTAATTATTCTTAAGTGATTGGTAGAATTACCAGGGAATTCATATGACCTGGGTGTTTCTTTGCTGGGAGTTTTTTGAGTGCAGATGTTTTTGCTTGTATAGGTTTGTTCAGATTTTCTATTTTTCTTGAGTCGGTTTAGTAATGTATGTTTTTCTAAGAATATGTCCATTTCATCTAGGTTATTTAATTTGTTGTCATCCAATTCATAATAGTATTCTCTTATAATCATATTTATATCTATAAAGTCAATAGTAATGTTTCCACTTTCATTCTTGTTTTAGTAATTTGAGCATTCTCTTTTATTCTTATTCAATCTACCTAAAAGTTTGTCAATTTTGTTGTCATTTCAATGATTAAATTTTGATTTTTATCATTATATGAAGCCTCACCCTTGTTCCTCTTATTCTCTTTCACTAAGGTAACTAAGCTAAATATATGCCTTGAGTTTCATTGATCAGTGCAGATATTGTGAATTTGAGCTACACATCCATCCACCACACAGTTGTCAATCTGTGGATGTAAAGTTTCAAATATTTGTTTTATTTTTATTCATTGTGCTTTGATTATCACCAAATAACTTTTCATGAAATTCCCTGAAGATAGGGGAAGGCATGGATTTAATTCTAGGTCGGTGTTAAATGATGGGTAGTACTTTCAGTTTCTATTGTTGAGAGAATGTCTTATAATAGATTCTGTAGCATGTAACATTTCCTGAGCATTATCTTCTTTCCTGCATATTTCTCAGGTATATGAGCACAAATCTCAGATTCACTACACTTGTGAAGTATCCTGAAGAACCATTTTAGTTTTCAGTTTGCTGTCCTGTATTCTTCCTATATTTTGGTCTGATAATTTTTTACAACATTGTCAGCATTTAGATGCTTTTTAAGAAGTTTTTTGGAGTAATATTTCCTAAATACTTTTAGCTTTTTAAGGTGGTGCTATCACTCAAATATGGCCCATCACATTACTAGAACTATAGACAAAAATTCTATGTAAAACATGCTCATAGTACCCTTTGAGTTTTTAATATTAATTCTTAAAACTTTTCCCAGAAATTCTATCTGGGTTGTTTTTTGTGAGTTTTTTTCCGCGTCGTGCTTTTATTTATTTATTTAAAAACAAAGCATGAAATATACCTTTTAAAACTCATGGAGCAAAAATATTTATCTCCTTCATTCAGCAAACATTTGTCTACCAGTAGGCATCAGGGACTATTATAGGATCCGGGACTACAATGTCTAACAAAGCAGACAAAAACCCTGTCCAAAGAAGTTTGCACTCTAATAAGAGAGATGAAAAAATAACATAATAAGTAAAATGCTGGTTGTGTTTGAAAGTATTAAGTCCTAAGGAGATAAACAAGGATTAAAGGGGTAATAGAAACTGTCAGAGACAATGGTGTTGAAGTTTAGATAGAGTGCTCAGTAGCTGGAACTGAATGAGTGACAAAGAAAATAGGACAGGACGTCAGACAGATAATGGGAAGCAGAACATGTAGAGTTTTGGAGCCATTATAAAGATTGGATGATTTCAAATATAGAGGCAACATTATTTGGCTCAAATTTAACAGGAGCACTGAATGCTATATTAAGAATAGACTGTAGAGGGCAAAGGTACATGCAGACATAGTAGTTAGGAAGTTTGCATTTTCATCTCAGCGTGATTTGCTGGTGATTTGGACAACCAGGGTTGTAGCTGTTGTGGTGAGGAGAAGTAGTTGAATAGGAAGTATTTATTTTAAAACCAAACATAAGGGGTATACATTAGAATCAGGGTTTCTTGAATTTCTGTCATATATTGGACCGCCTTCATAATTTGCCAATAATTCAGAATCTACATGTGTATGTGTACAAATATAAATGCAGTCTCCCTTCAACAATTAAATCTACCTAATTAAGGCCTTTTTTCCTGTGTTAGTGGCAGTACATTTCTCTTAATTACCCAGGCTTACCTAGTCTACATTTTACCTTGTTCTCACATCAATGTAGACAATTATTCATTGTGCTTTGATTAGCACCAAGTAACTTTTCATGAAACTCCCTGAAGATGGTGGATGAAGTGGATTTAATTCTAGGTCAGTATTAAATGGTGGGTGATACTTTCAGTTCCTATTGTTGACAGAATGTCTTAACGTTAGATTCTGAAGCATGTAATATTTCCTGAGCATTATCTTTCCCGCATATTGCTCAGGTTTGTGAGCACAAATCTCAGATTCCCTGTATTTGTGAAGTATCATCTAGAGCTCTGTTGACTCTACCTTCTGAAATATTTCTGATGACAGTCTCTTATTTTACATACTGGCTTGCAATAAAATTTTTGGATTTATCAGGACCTCTATAAAAATTTTTAATCCCCAGTTTTAACCACTCCAATCACTTCTGCTCTACAAAGGCATGTCAAATTCTCAAAACTGATTATTTTCTTCTTTTCTTTAGTGGATTCTCATACCAAACTCTAATCTCTTTTAAAAAAAATATGGCAGGCCTGAGGTTTTAGGCTTACAACATTAATGCTTGTTGGGCTAGGTAAGTGTCACAGGCGTGTGGGGAATTGGGCAAAGAGGAGAGCATGCCCATTCCTTCTGGTTACGGACTCTATATCTATATATTATTATCTATCATCTGTCTCTATATCATCATCTATATCTATACCTATAGGGACAAGTTTTCCACCACTGATTAGTGGCATAAACTGATAAAATTAAAATCCTCTTAGATCGTCTACCCATAATTCTTTAGGCTCACTGGCCTCTGAAATTAGGAGATGTTTCTATATTATCTCCAGAATCTGGAAATATGATTCTTCTTTAAATGGTAGCTAAAATTCAACTTTCTAATGATTCATTTTCTAATCTTCCACAGAATTTTGTTGATTATTAACGTGTTGATAGACTTATACTGTGATGTCTCTTATACTGTGATTGTACACATTTACTGGTCATTTCTCCAATACTGGGAACATTCTTGGACCAAAGAGCCATTCAACAATTGATTTAGTGTCTGTGTTTTGTTTTTCTTTCTTTTTGAAATAGCATTTATTGAAAATTTATTCATATAGCAGAGTCTCATGTGAAAATAATAAAATATTTTCTCTGATCTCTAATATTCAAAAGATAAAATACTATGGAGTTTTCATGCATTTAATATATTTATCTACGATTTGAACATGCAGACCAAAGTTTATTTCTGGTGATTGTTTATTATAAGATTTGGTCCATATCATGGTATTATCTAGGCTCTACTCTTGCCCCTACTTATAACTAGCATTTTTGTATAAATAATAAGAAATATATTTGCTATATTAGTTTGCCAGAGCTGTCACACAAAATATTACAGAGTGGATAGCTTAAACAACAAAATTTATTTTTCCACAGTTCTGAAGGCTTGAAGTCCAACATTATGGTGTTGGCAGGTTTGTTTCTTCTGACACTTCTCTCCCTGGCTTGTAGATGACGACCTTTTCATCAGGCTTTCATGCAGTATTTCCTCTGTGCAGTGCATCTCCGGTATCTCTTTGTGTGTCCAATTTCTTCTTAAAAGAACACCAGTCAGTTTAGACCGGGCCCATGCTAATAGCCTCATAACTTACCTCTTTAAAGGCTCCAACTCCAAACAATCAGATTTGGAGGTATTGGGAGTTAAGGCTTTAACATGTGAATTTTGCAGGGGACACAATTCAGCCCATAACACCTGTCTTGTTGATTACTTTGATTTCTTCCCCTTTGCTCAGTAATAAGCTACCATTTATAAACCCACTTTTAACTAGGGTCTCAAACACTGAAAATTTCTTACTGAAGCTTTATTTGATATATTTCAGTTATGTAGTATCATGTTATAAATATGCACTGATGAATGTAAATTGATACATTTGGTACAAGGGAAATAAAGGAAGAAAAAACTAAAATCATCCAGGAAAATGAGGTAAATTTAGGATGATAAAAAGGATGTAGTTTAAATGTTCCCTATTCACTTAATTCAGGCTTTATGTTTTTAATATTTTTACCTGATGAAATCATGCACTCTTTTACACTAATAGGCAAATTTTATTGTTTATTTGTTTGTTGCTTGTAAAACTTTTAATCTTTTCAACCTTTTAAAATTGTTCAGGGCAATTAAGCCCTGGAAAACTCAGAAACAAGGCCAGAATATGGAGTGCTCAATTTGCATATTCAAATTCCCAATTATATGCATGGTAATATGCAAATGAGCCTATTTTCTCTTTGCTAAGAACTTTATGGTAGGAAATTGCCTACTTGTCCTTGCACAAAAGCAGACACCAACAACAAACCTTCCGCCTAAATGATGAACCTGATGAGTTTCGTTTTTTGAAAACTACATGTCTGTGAAATCCCAACTCTTTATATTAAAGTACAGTAGAAGAAAAGCATAGTGTTCTAAATATTTGTTGGTTTATACCTATACATACTGTGTTTCCCTGAAAATAAGACCTAGTTGGACAATCAGCTCTAATGCATCTTTTGGAGCAAAAGTTAATGTAAGACCTGGTCTGATTTTACTATAATATAAGACCAGGTCTAATAATATAATATAATATAATTAATATAATATAATATAATATAATATAATACCGGGTCTTATATTAAGTTTTGCTTCAAAAGATGTATTAAAGCTGATTTTCCGGGTAGGTCTTATTTTTTGGGGAAACAGGTTATATAAATTTCTGTATGCATATACATATCATATGCAAGCACATATATATGTATATGTGTGTCTATCTGTGTTTGTGTGTATACATTTCCATAACTTCTAGACAGCTCAAAATATAATAAATACTGAAATAGGGGATAGTTTACAGTGACTACGAGGGCATGATATTGGTTAGTTTTGAATACTGTACAATATAGTACAAGTACTTTTAAACATAAAATTAGAAGATTAAAGTTAATTTCCCCCATAAATATAATATCTTATTCAATTTCTGTTAAGCAAAATGTAAGGTTAACTTTGAAATCATTAGTAACTTAATCGTTTTTCTGAATAACATCAGCACAATATATAAAACCATAAAACGTGCAAATATACAAAATAGAACTAAAATTCATTAATTCTGAAAAACGAATTGTTTAAATGTTTTTCAGCCTAAAAAAAGGATATAATGTTCTCATTTTTAAATAGCTAAATTTGGTTCCTGGACACAGTTCCAATGTGTGTGTGCGTGTGTGTGTGTGTGTGTGTGTGTGTGTGTGTGTGATTCCCCACACCAAGAAGCAATTCTTGGACACCAGCAGGATGTCCAAGAATTAAACTCAATTCAACTCAATTCTGACATTATCTCCCTGGGGATAAAGTCAGATTCCATAGACAAAGTTCTCAGTCCCACAAGACCACCCTCCACTTTAGATGTCAGTAACAAACCCAGATTGTTACCTGTGCCTTCTGACCCACCACCTAAAAATTGGAGGTTCCTATGATTCTCTCCTTAAGTTTGATTAATTTGCTAGAACAGCTTATAGGACTCGGGAAAACCTGTTTACTCACTAGATTACTGGTTTATTACAGAGAATATTAAAAAAAATATGAATCAATCACCGGATGACGTGATACATAGGCCAAGATCCCAAACAAAGGAGCTTCTGTCCTTGTGGAAGTTGAGGCCTGGCACGATGGCATGTGGAAGCATTCTGGTTCCCCAATCTGGAAGCTCTCTGAACCACCTCCTCTTTGGATTTCATGGAGGCTTTATTACATTGGCATTATTGATTAACTCATTGGCTATTGGTGACTGATTCAACCTGTAACCCTTCACCCCTCCTTGAAAGTCAGGGGATGGGACGAAAAGTTCCAACCCTCTATTCATGGTTGGTTCTCCTGGTAACCAGCCCTGATCCCTAGGTGTTTCCAAAAAGTCACCTCATTGACATAACCCATGATGGAAGAGGGCTTATTACGGATAACAAGACACCTGTTTCACTTTTATAGCTCTGAAGCAGATTTCAGGAATTGAGGACAAGAGACCAAATATTATAACAAACGATCTTATTAGAAAATTCCGAGGGTTTTGGGAGCTGTGAGTCAGAAACTGTGGATAAAGTACAAATATATATGAGAAATATATTTTGGTCACCTGAATTATCATCCCCAAGTGGCTTTGGGACTTAGTATTTCTCCTGTTATGGAATCAAGTTTAGCATTATTTATGAAGTGTAGTTCATATTATATATTTGTATGAAAGTTTAAATACAAGGAGATTGTATACGAACGATGAGACGTCATGGAGTTGACACTACTGCTAACTGTTGGCACTGTGGTCTAAGCCCACTCTTCCATTCAGTTCTGTGA
This sequence comes from Rhinolophus sinicus, assembly GCF_057876585.1. Classification (NCBI taxonomy): domain Eukaryota; kingdom Metazoa; phylum Chordata; class Mammalia; order Chiroptera; family Rhinolophidae; genus Rhinolophus; species Rhinolophus sinicus. Next base: position 39,945,665 of record NC_142507.1, read on the forward strand.
CATTGTGGCTGATTCTGAACACCGCATTTCCAGACTCCCTTGCCAACCACCTTCTGGTTAAGAAAGTTCTGACGGTGAAACATAGGCAGAATGAAAGCAGAAAGGACTCTCCTCCTACTTTGACCCCAGATCACCTTCTGTTTAGCAGAATCAATCAGTCACAGTTCTGGTCTCTAGCTTTCTGGGTACTCCCACCACCAACTTTGCCACATCTCCTCAAAGGGACAAACATCAGCCATCTTGCAGCCACTCAGCTGTCTGAGCCATGCATCTTGCTAGTCAAATTGCAATCTGTGATTTATCCCTATCTGGGTTATGGGCACCTGTCAGGCATGCACACTCAAGTAATTAGAGAAAGATCTGTTTGGTCTCCTTCCCACCATGGTTTGTTTATCCATGACAGGGCAGCCAGCCTGGAGTTCAAAACACCAGCTACCAGCTGCAGGACAATGCCTCTCAAAGGTCTGAACACAAAACCTCATGGTGACCGACTACTTGTCCACTTCCAGGTTTAGTAACTCGTCTTTCTCCCTTTTCTCCTTACCTTCTTTCTCTGATTCCCACCTCCATATATTACTATTTATTCATCTAAGGTGAGTCATGAATATTAAAATATTGTATACTCAATTAGTATTTTTAAAAGATCTGCAAGTTATCTAAAAATGTGGCCAAGGTCAAAAACTACTATACTATTTCTAGCTGTATACTTTGGGTACATGGATATTCATTACACTAATTAAAAGTGATAAATAAACACAATAAAGCAGTGCATAAACTGATACTAATATAGTGTTATGAACAATGGATGTTAATAGTCTATTTTCATATAAGTGAAGGATGCTTTCAAGTTTCTCATTTACTAAGGTGAGAAAATCTGTGGAAAGGACAGGATTGGGGGTAAATATAAAAAATTTAGTTTGAGATAAATTAACTTACATATCTATTAAATATCCCAGGGAATGAGTAAAGAACAAAAACAGAAAAGGTCTCAGGGATGAAATCTGGGCTTTCTGATATTTAGAGGGCACAGAGATAGAGAAATTGAGAAATGTAAACTAATGTAGTAGAAAGAGTTACAGAAGAATGTAATATCCAAGAAACAAAAAGATGCCATTGATAGAAGTTATAACAGTGTCAAATTAGGCTACACATATATTGCTAATGATAATCATTTGGAAATGAGACAATTTAAAGAATGCTCATTGATGACTTAAAGTCCAAAATAAATACCTATCTCACACTGTAAAAGAGAGAACAGGGTCAACAGGCCCTGGCATTTTCCTTATGGCTTGTTAATTATTCCTGTAACTAAAAAATATTTTTTTCATTTTTTTTTTTTTTTTTTGCATTTAAAAGGTTATATCTGCAAATATGTTCCTAAGAACATATTTGCTAAGCTTAGCAACTAGTTCTCCATAACTCACCTGTGAAAATGTATGTAACATATTGCTGACACTAAATATATTTATCTGTATCTGGTTCAGTCCAACAGTATGAACGTTATAATTATTTCACAGGGGCAACTTTCGACTAATGATTGAATGAGACCAGTGCTTTGAAGTATAAACTCTCTTCCCTTTCATAATACTCTGCGTCACCCATACACATATATCTAGACATTAATGATACAATTAAAACTGGCAGATTGACACCAGGATATTTTGTTCATCTGGCCACAGAGTATTGAGTGAGCAATGGTTGGTATTTGTAAACTTTTTGTGGCAGGGCAGTAGTGGTAGAAATTAATCAGGGGAAATATTGGATATAAGAAATGGATATGGTTGTGTTGGTGCACATGTGCTAATTATTAGCCCTGCATATAGTGGGTCAGGATTTGTGTAATTATTAAATGTGAGTCTAGTCTGCAACATTTACTAGTTTCTTAAGTTAGACAAATCAATTAACTTCTCTGATATATAAATAAAAACAGAAAAGTAGTCCCACAATTTGAGATGGTCTATTCAAATACACATAATTTGAACAGAAACTATACCCTAATAATAATAGAGATTAAATATTAGGTTGTTGCCAGATATATAATAAGTCCAATTTGACCAGATTATTCTTATCTTTGATGTAACAGGCATTTGGAAAGTCTTACAAAAATTTGAGTTTGTATTTTTCATGCTGGATATACTGTGTTGTTTCAGAAAAAATAGAAAAATAGAGGATTTGATAATTTTTTCAAATGTTAAAGTTTGATTGCATCCTCATTTTTCATAATATCTGTTTTGATTGTGTCATTCATGCCATTTTTCTCCTTCCTACACTTCTGCTTTGTATATGCAGTAGGAAACAGGTTCAATGCCTAAACTTAATTCATATAAACTAATTAAGCAATATCAGCTATAAACTGTTAATTCTGGTTTCCAGGTTACCTCAGCAAAATTTGTTGTCCTTGTTTGAAATTTTTCAATTTCCATTTCATCTTTTGTTTGATACTTAACATATAATCAAGATGAGTAAGCAAGGCCATGACAATATACACATTTACATGGTCGTGTTAGTTTATACATATGTTCAACAATAGCTTAAATGAAAGAACACAATGCAATTTTAAAATTTCCTTTCAATAATGAAATAACTTGTTTGAATTACCTGAAGACATGTTTCCTCATTTTATTTTTATTAGTTATAGAATACATGGTTAACCATTGACTAATAAAATTTTAACTTACAGCGATAATGCCTATAACTTGAATATATTTTTCATAGTTTGAAACAAATGTACCGCTCTATTGGAGGATGTTGATAAGAGGGAGTTTATGCATGTGTGGGGGTGTGAAATATATGGAAAACCTCTGTACTTTCCCTTCCCCTCAACTTTGCTGAACATTTAAAAACACTAAAATAATAATAATAATGATACTACTACTAATAATAAAGATTTAGTGCTTGTGTAATTGAGAGTCAGGGGAGATAATGTCAGGCTTCAAAAACTGATCTGAAATAGCTTACAAGAGCAAAGGAAATTGACTGGTTTGCAATTTGCTGTGGATAAGGGAAGGAGGTGTGGGGTGTGAGTTCCTGCATATGACCTAGTTCCTTCCATCTCAGTTGTATTAATCAGGAAAATGGACCTAATAGAGCCTTTTTATCAGTTCTGTGAAGGTAATTTAAATTTCTCATTTAGGTACTTGCTAGGTATCTAGTAATAAATACTACTTCCATTCTATTCACCGTTAAAATGTTTCCAAGAAAAGTTTTTAAACAACACAGTTTCACTTAGTTCTTATGCCAGAAATTGTTAGTTACCACCAATACTAATTCTCTTCTATACAATGAAACCCTTCATTCAATTAATTCAGTTAATACATATTTATTACATACTTAATATGTACCATGGACTGTTCTATGGTTTATGATAGAAACAGGAAAAAATATCTCTTCCCTTTGGGACTTATATTCTAAGGTAGGGGATTCAAAATTATATATATGTTATATATATTATATATCTACATATATACACATATATATGTATATCTATATCTGTGTGTGTGTGTGTGTGTGTGTGTGTGTGTGTGTATATATATATCATATAGTATATTAGAATTAAGAGTGTTATGGAAAAACATTAAAGCTTGGTAGGAGGAATTAGAAACGGTGAGGTCAAGTCGGGGTTAAGTTTCAGTACCAAACAGAGTGGTCAGAGTAGGCGTATAGGAAAGACAATGTCTGAGCAAGGACTTGAGAGATTCAAGTGGATTGATAGGGTAAGACCATTCCAAACAGAGGGTAGGTAGAGAAATTCCCTAAAGAGGTGGCATGTCAGACTTGTTCAAAGAACATCAAAGAAGTATTTGGAGTCACAAGATGAGCAATAAAGGAGGGATATGTCAGAAAGGTATTGGGGGGCAGCTCATTTAGAAACTTTGGCTTCAATTTTGAGTGCAGGTTTTTCACTAGAAGAGTGAAAGAAATGATCAGAATTACAATTTAGAAAGCCCACTTCAGCTGCTGTGTTAAGAATAGCCTGTAGAGGGGCAAAGTTAAAAGGCAAGGCATCTGATAGAGGACTATCCCAATAGTTCGGTTAAGGGATGCTGTGATTTGGGCATAGATATGGCACTGGAGATGATGAACAATAATTCAATTTTGTGTATATTTTGATGGAAAGGCCAAGAAAGATTTTTCATGGATTTGAAAGAAGTCAAGAAGGTTTAAATGGTTTTTTGACTGAGCTACTGAAATACAGAGTGGGTGAGCCATATTTTGGAAAGACTGTCAAGAAAAGCAGTTCTGAACATGTTAAATTTATGATATTTATTAGATAGCCAAGTAAAGATAAGGTGTAGGAGTTGACCATAGCTGTCTGGTGTTCCAGAAAGAAGTCTGAGCCAGAGAAATAAATTTAGAATTTGTTGCAATATAGACGGTTTGAACAGCCTTGAGCGAGCATGAGATCACCAAACTGTAAATGTTGATTTAAAAAAAAAAGAAGAAGAAGTGAGGCCAAGATCTAAAGCACTTCAAATTTAAAAGGAAGTGGGAAAGAGATACTTAAATTTGTATCTGGAAACCCATGTGGAGGACCCAAGATGGCTCAGTAGATAAACGCTGTGCTTATCTCTTCCTGTGACCACATTAAAATTACAACTAAATTCTACAACAATCAACCTGGAGAACTATCTGAAGTCTAACTGAACAGAAGTCCTATAACTAAAGAAGAAGCCATGTCAAGACTGGTAGGAGGGGCAGAGATGAAAAACGGCTGGCCCCACACCTGTGTGTGGCAGCTGAGAATTGAGAAGGCTAGTTCAGCCACGGAGATTCTACACAATAGACCCAGCCCCACCACAGGTCCCCAGCCCTAATAATTGGTGCCAGGAAGAGAAGACCCCCACAATATCTGGCTGTGAAAAACAGTGGGGATTCCAGGTGAGACAGAAGGCAGGAAATACAGACATTCTCTTAAAGGGCCCACTTGATCCCAGGCTGTCACCCTGAGAGGGGTGACATACAGGGAGAGATTGACTTGTATGGCTGCCAGGCCAGGACTGGAGGGACAGTTGCCATTTTCCCTATGTAGAATCCTCCTGTGTAGCCCACAGGTAGGCACCATCTTTCCTGTGTTGAGCCCTCGCCAACATGGCTAAATCTGAACCTGCACTGGCCAGATGAACTCCACCTGCTCCATCATGGTGACTCCCTGGGACCTTGCCCCGCCCAAGTCGCACAATGCCTGAGGCACTCTCATAGCCAGTAGCCAGCCCCACACATGCTGCACTCTTTGTGAACAACTTTTGGGGGTTCACAGGCTCCAGGTGAGTGGTAGCTGGCTTTTGTGTGCTCTGAGACTATTGATGAGTAGCTCCACGTTCAGCCCTGCCACCAAAGCAAAATCTACATTGACCTGGTGAATACCACTCATCCCATCTTGGTGACTCTCTGGGGCCCCAGAGCCAACATACCTGGAGACTGGCATCAGACCACAGCATGGCACCACCAAATTATCCTCACAAGTGGCACATCTAAAGGGCACCAGAACCTCGTGGGGTGAATCCCATTTTGCAGGGTAAGCCCCCTGCACAGCAGCATGTAAGCTGTAGATGTGGCCAAACCCCACAGCCAATCAGACTGAAGGTCAGTCTCACCCACTGAAGTGCCAATAACAATCAAGGTTCAACTAGATAGGAAGGCACACATAATTCATACAGGGAACACTCCTGGAGCACCTGGAACAGGTGACCAGGGAGATTGTGCCACTGTGCCCCCCAGGGCACCTACTATATAGACCACCCTGCCAAGACTGGAAGAAGTAGTAGGTCTACCTAAAACATAGAAACAAACACAGAGAGGCAGGCAAAATGAGGAAACAAATAAATATATCCCTAATGAAAGAACAGGAGAAAACTCCAGAAAAAGAACTAAATGAAATTGAGGCAAGCAAATTACCAGATACAGAGAACAAAACAATGGTTATCAGGATCCTCAGTGAACTGAGGGGAAGAACAGATGAACTCAGTGATAACTTCAACAAAGAGATAGGAAGCATAAAAAAGGACAAAGAGATAGGAAGCATAAAAAAGGACATAGAAACCATAAAGAAGAACCAGTCAGAAATGAAGAATACAATAAGTGAAATGAAGAATACATGAGACGGAATCACCAGCAGACTAGATGAAACAGAGGTTCAAATCAGCAGTGGAACACAAGGTAGCAGAAAACACCCAATTAGAATAGTAAAAAAAAAAAAAAAAAAAAAAGTGAAGATAGTTTAAGAGTCCTCTGAGAAAACATCAATTATAGCAATATTTGCATCATAGGGGTACAAGAAGGAGAAGAAAGAAAATAGGGGATTGGGAACTTATCTGAAGAAATAGTGACTGAAAACTTTCCTAACCTAGTGAAAAAAAATTGACACACAAGACCAGGGAGCAAAGACAATCCCAAACAAGATGAATCCAAACAGGCCCACCCCGAGACATTATTACTAACATGGCAAAGGTTAAAGACAAAGAGAGAATTCTAAAATCAGCAAGAGAAAAGCAGTTAGTTATTTACAAGGGAGCTCCCATAAGATTGTCAGCTGATTTCTCAACAGAAACTTTGCAGGCCAGAATGGACTGGCACAAAATATTCAAATGATGAAAGCAGGACCTACAACCAAGATTACTCTTCCTAGCAAAGCTATCATTTAGAATCAAAGGATTCAGATTAAGAGCTTCCCAGACAAGAAAAAGCTAAAGGAGTTCATCACCACCAAAGCAGTACTTAAAGAAATATTAAAGAGGGTTCTTCAAGAAAAAGAATAATACATGAATACTAAAATGGCAATAACTATATATCAACAGTTAATTTAATGTAAATGTATTAAGTACTCCAATGTAAAGATAGGGTGACTGGGTAAGAAAATAAGACCCTTATATATGCTGCCTGCAGGAGACTCACTTCAGATGGAAAGACACACACAGACTGAAAATAAAGGGATGGAAAAAGATATTTCATGAAAACGGAAACAAACAAAAATGTTAGGGTAGCAATACTTATAACAGACAAAATAGTCTTTAAAACAAAGATTATAACAATAGACAAAGAGGGACATTACCTAATAATAAAGGGATCTATCCAACAAAAGGATATAATAACCCTGGTAAACATTTAGTACCCAATGCGGTGAATCTCAGTATATAAAGCACGTACTCACCAACATAAAGAGAGAGAGCGATAGTATTGCAATCATAGGAGGGGACTTTAACACACCATTGACACCAATGGACAGATCTTTCACAGAGAAAATCAACAAGAAAACAGTGGCCTTAAATGACACACTAGCCCAGATGGATTTAATTGATATTTTTGGAGCATTTTAGCCCACAGCAACAGAATATGCATTCTTTTCCAGTGCACATGGAACATTGTCCAAGATAGACCACATGTTAGGCCACAAAAAAAGACTCAATAAATTTAAGAAGACCGAAATCTTATCAAGCATCTTCTCTGACCACAATGGTATGAAACTAGAAATCAAATACAAGAAGAAAAACTGAAAATCACACAAACACATGGAGGCTAAGTAACATGTTATTAAATAATGAATAAGTCAACAATAAGATCAAAGAAGAAATCAAAAGATACCTTGAGACAAATGGAAATGAAAGCACGATGACCTAATATCTATGGGACACACTGAAAGTAGTCCTAAGAGGGAAATTCATAGCAATACAGGCCTACCTCAAGAAACAAGAAAAAGCTCAAATAAATAATATAACCTTACACTTTAAAGGAACTGGAAAAGAACAGCAAACAAAGTCCAAAGGGAGTAAAAGAGAGAGAATAATAAAGAACAGAGTGGAAATAACTGAAATAGAGGCATTAAAAAATAGACAAAAGGTCAATGAAACCAAAAGTTGGTTCTTTGAAAAGATAAACAAAATTGATAAACCTTTAACCAGACAGAGAGAGAGAGAAAGAGAGAGAGAGAGAGAGAGAGAGAGAGAGAGAGAGAGAGAGAGAGAGAACCCAAATAAAATCAGAAATAAAAGAGAAGTGACAATGGGCAACACAGAAATACCAAAACAAAAAAATTATAAGAAAATATTAGAAACAATTATATGCCAACAAATTGGACAATCTGGAAAAAATTGATAAATTCCTGGAAACACAATCTTCCAAGACTGTATCAAGAAGCAACTGGAAATCTGAACCAATCAATTACTACCAATGAAATCAAATCATTAATCAAAAAACTCCCAACAAACATCCCTGGACCAGATGGCTTTACAGTGATTTTTACGAAACATTCAAAGAAGAATTAACACCTGTCCTTCTCAAGTTATTCCAAAAAATTCAAGAGAAGGGAAAGCTCCCAAACTCATTTTATAAGGCCACCATTACCCTGATTTCAAAATCAGACAAAGACATTACAAAAAAGCAAATTATACCTGATGAACATAGATGCAAAAATCTTCAACAAAATATTAGCAAACTGAATTTATCCATACCTTAAAAAGATCATACACCATGATGAAGTATGATTTATTCCTGGGATTCAAGGTTGAGTCAATATCTGAAAATCAATTAATATGATACGCTACGTCAAGAAAATGAAAGATAAAAATCATATGATCATATCAATAAATGCAGAAAAAGCATTTGACAAAATCCAGCATCTATTTATGATAAAAACTCTTAGTGATGGGGGAATAGAGACAACATACCTCAACATAATAAAGGCCACATATCGCAAACCACATCTAACATCATACTCAACAGGGAAAAGATAAGAACATTTTCTGTAGGATCAAGAACAAGACAAGGATGCCCACTTTCACCACTTTTATTCAACATAACACTGGAAGTCCTAGCCTCAGTAATCAGACAAGAAAAAAATAAAAGACATCCAAATTGGAAAGGAAGAAATAAAACTGTCATTATTTGCAGATGACATGATACTATATATAGAGATGCTTAAAGATTTCACCAAAAAACTATTAGAACTTGTAAGTGAATTCAATAAACTAGCAGGGTACAAAATACTCAGAAATTGGTTACATTTTTATATACAAGTAATGAACTGTCAGAAAGAGAAATTAAGAAAACAACCCCATTTATAATGGCATCAAAATAATGCATAGGAATATATTTAACCAAGGAGGTAAAGGACCTCCTTAATTAACCAGTAGACATGGAAGAAAGAAATTGAAGAAGATAATATAAATGGAAGCACATACTGTGCTCATGGGTAGGAAGAATTAGCATCATTAAAATGTCCATACTAGTAAAAACAACCTATAGATTCAATGCCATCCATACCAAAATACCAATGGCATTTTTCACAGAACTAGAACAAATAATCTTAAAATTTATATGGAACCACAAAATACCCTGAATAGGCACAGAAACCTTGTGAAAGAAGAACAAAATTAGAGGTATGGCACTTGATATCAAACTATACTACAAGGCCATATAATCAAAACAGCATGGTAATGGCATAAAAACAGACACCTGCATTAATGGAACAAAATAGAAAGCCCAGAAATAAGCCACATCTATGAAACTAGACTACCTTCTTATACTGTATACAAGAATAAACTTAAAGTGGATTAAAAATTTAAATATAATACCCAAAACTATAGAACTCCTAGAAGAAAACATAGGCTATAAACTCTCTGACATTGCTAATATTATTTGTCTGATCTATCTCCTCAGGCAAGGGAAATAAAAGAAAAAGTAAACAAATGGGACTACATCAAACTAAAAAGTTTTTGCACAGCAAACGAAACCACCAACAAAACTAATAGACAACCTTCTAAATGGGAGACGACACCTATCTGGTAAGGGTTTATTCTCCAAAATTTATGAAGAATTCATACAATTCAACACCCCCCAAAAACAAACAAACAAACAAACAAACAAAAAAACAACAACAAGCAATTCTATTAAAAAAATGGGCAAAGTACCTGAATAGATATTTCTCCAAAGAGGACATACAGATGGCCAATAGACATATGGAAAGATCTCAACATTACTAATCATCAGAGAAATGCAAATGAGATATCACATCACATCTGTCAGAATGAATATCACCAATGTCAGCAAACAAGTGTTGGAGAGGATGTGGAGAAAAGGGAATCCTCATGCACTGTTAGTGAGATGGCAAGTTGGTGTAGCCACTAGGAAAAATGATTTGGAGGGTCCTCAAAAAATTCAAAATAGAACTACCTTATGACCCAGAAGTTCCACTCCTGGGTATTTATTAAAATAAATTCAAAACACTAATTGGAAAAGATATATGCTCCCTATGTTCATTGCAACACTATTTATAATAGCCAAGATATGGAAACAAACCAAGTGCCCATCAGTAGATGATTGGATAAAGATGATGTGGTACATTTATACAATGGAATACTACTTGGCCATGAGAAACGTTGAAATACTGCTATTTGCGACAACATGGATGGATCTTGAGATTATCATGCTAAATGAAATAAGTCAGACAGGAAAAGTCAAGAACCATATGACTTCACTTACACGTGGACTCTAAAGAACAAAACAAATGAACAAACCAAACAGGAACAGACTCATAGATACAGAGAACAAACTGATGGTTGCCAGAGTGGAGGAGGTTGAGGAGCTGGGTAAATGATTCACTTAGCTGAAGTTTGTGCACTGTTTTAACCAACATGTAAGGTAGCAATGGTGGATTTAAAAAGCACAACCTAGAGAATATTACGTAAAGTGAAATAAGTCAGACTGAGAAAGACAAATACCATATGATCTCACTTCTATGTGGATTCTAAAGAACAAAATAAACGACAAACAAAACAGAAATAGACTCATAGAAACAGAGAACTGATGGTTGCCAGAGGAGAAGGGGGTTGGGCAACTGGGCAAAAAAGGTGAAGGGATTAAGAAATACAAATTGGTATTTACAAAATAGCCATGAGAATGTAAAGTACCTTAGAAATATAGTCAATACTGTCTCAACAACTGCATAGTCCCAGGTGGGTAATAGACTAATTGGGGGATCATTGAATAAATTATATAAATGTGTAACCACTATGCTGTACACCTGAAACTAATATAAAATTGAATGTCAACTATAACTGAAAATAAATAAAAATATTTTTATCTGGATACATAGCCACCTAGAATAAAGTCTTCCTTTAGCTTGATGTATGTGAACAAATACTGGCCAAAGCAATATAAGTAGAAAGGTTATTTGACTGCTTGAGTGAAGCTCAGGGAAGCTAGATGTCAAACTCCTTTTTCCTTTTCTTCTCTTTTCCCTCATGGTTTTTGCTAGCAAGCTTTATAGATATGATGGCTGTACCTCTAGGTCCCATCTTGAGCCTGTGGATAAGAACACACTGTGGGGATGGATGGTTAAATGCTGGAGGATGCCTGAATTCTTGGGAGCTTTGAGAAATCGTACCATCATAGTAGCCTTGCAGAGATATAACATTTTTTTGTCTTGTTTCAGCCTACGTGACTTTGGATCTCCATGGCTTTCACCTGAAATTAATCCTAAGTGGTGGATTCTCATTAAAAAAGCAACAAACAAACAAACAAACAAATCTGAAAAGAATGTACTAGTTATTTATTTTTATTTTTCTTACAATGAGGAGTAATATATCCTCCTTCTGGTCCAATCAATTTAGATGCTTTAGTACTGTACTAAGTGTCATTATGTGAATATTTTATTTTCCTTCTGTTTTCTTTCTTTAATGTTGGAAAGGAGTAATAGTTATTCTTTATTTACTAGCATATCATTTCGTAAAATGTAAATGATAGTATTGAAAACAATCATGGAGCAGTCATGAAGTAGATAAGGTGCCAAAAATGTGACAGTGATTAATAGAAAGATATAAACAGAATCTGTGTATTTTAAAATGTAAATCTATTGAGTACTATTTTTCTGAATTATTTAACAAGGAAACCCTTCTGCAAACATGTTATTACATAGGATATCATTACATAAAACAGAAAACAGCAAAATGCTTTCGTAGGGGAAGCCCTTTTTTCTCACCCTACCAATTATTCAACAAGGCAGCATTAAGATTTCCCTTGAAACCATTAAGAAGTATAAAATTTTCAAACATCATGTAAAAGTTTTAGTAGACAAAGTTTTAAAATGTATTGAGAGAATTTTTCTTTAAAATATGCTTTGGTCATATTAGCATGAGCATGGGATCTATTCAGAATTTTAGGTGATTAACATAACCTGTCATTGAGACTATATGCTACTTGGAGAATATGGGGTCTGGGGCGGGGCAAACAAACTGCTAAATATATTTAAGTAGTTTTCTAAATCCTAGGAAAATGAAGTCATGGCTCCGCATTTAAGAAGCACCATGAATAAATTTATCTTTTTCTTCAAAGACTGTAGTTGTTGTTTTAAATGAGAACCCACATACACAATTACCTTTGATTCAGGAAGGCAACTGCAAATATATGACACCACAAACGCATCTGTAGAAGACGAAGGGAAAAAACAGATGCTATGATTTTTATTTAGACTCCTTTCAAAGAAGAGATGAGACCCAATAGGAAGAAAAGTCACTAGACAATTAATAAACATTGCTTTTCATCTCACTGCTTTACTTTTATTGCCTCATCCTTTATAGTTTTATGGGTTTGTTCTTGCCGCCCTAATCTTTCCCTCTTGTAATTTTGTGTTGATTTAAAATCAGCTTTCCTGTGGCTCTTTCAGGCAAGGGAGTTCTCCATTAATAGTGTGCTTGCCTAGCATTTTTTCTATACCCTTCATAGCTCTACTTAAGAGTTAAAAAAGTAGGTGATAAAACTGAAATATATCAATATAAAAACGAAGAAAAGGATTTGTCTTAGTATATCAAGAAGATTAAGAAATGGTAAGAGACTTCTAGACCATCTAGGTTTTATCTTTTGCTTGTCGAAGCTGCTCCCACATCTCTATAAAGACACTAAATGACAGCTCTCCTCCAAGGTCAGGTTATTTTGTTACTGCAAGTGAAAAGCATGAAAGAGATTTATTAGGCAGCAACGTGCATCTCTGCATTTTATCTCTCTCCAATATAAATACCTAGGAGATGCTTGAAACAGTGTTTAAAAGGAGTCCTAATGAATTATAAATGATGATAAATCTGACTTGATTTCAAAGTGATGGGTGTTTTACATTTAACACTTTTACGATAGAGGTTGCCTTTTGTTACCTAGTTCTTTTAAATTCTGATATATGATGCATTATGCAAAACTGGAATTTAGGGGCATCAATTTAAAACAACAAAAATATAAAAATAAAATATAAATAGAGAAGTCTTGTTGGATAAACACTGAATACTTAGACATATAAACATGCATACATACACACTCGCTATATGGATTTTCTTTCTCGTATAAAAACATTAATTATTGAATCAAGGGCATATTTAATTTTGATAAACTACAGATTAGTATTTTCTTATCTAAGGAAGATCCAATAATTCCAATAAAATTCTGAACATTTTTCTATGAGAAAACTATAAATATCTTTATGATCTTGCTTGCTGTTTTGAACTTGAGTATCTCAGGTGCATGACTGCAAATAAATATTTTATGATTTTATGGAATATATACATATATATATATATATATATATATATATATATACACACATATATATATATGTAATTTAGAAATATCTCCAGGAATTAAAAAAAGGTATAGAATATAATCAAATTTTATGCATGTTTTATAAATTGGATATGCAAATTGAGTAACAATAAATTATTGATTTGGGGATATGATTGGAAGTTAATTATAACTATTATGATACAACTTTGAAATTTCACAATTCTGGCACTTGTCTACTAACCTCAGTTTCCAACATTTGTAGAATAGAGGTAATAATAGTATAATAGTGTTTACCTATCAGTTACCGTGCAAGTTGAATTACACTATGTATGTAAAGTTATTATTAACATAACTTCTAGCTGATAGCAAGTCCTTAATAAACAATTGTTACTATATAATAATTTATTCCTTATCACTCCCTTTATTAATAAATACTAAGTGCCTTCCAAGTGTCAGACACTATTTTCAAAACAAAAGATAAAGCTCTGAGCTAGACTGAGTCCCTGTTTTTGTAGAGGTTATGTTCTGATGGAAAGACAGATCATAAAAAGATGATAAATACATATGTACCTTGACAAAGTGTAATATATTAAGTGCTACAAAGATAAAAAAGGGTAAATTATTGGAGACAGTTATATTAATGGTATGATAGAGTTGTTAGAATGTGTTTTTATTCACAGTAAATTGACTCCAATTTTTTAAATCTATGTACTTCATTGTTTCAATAAAAAAAGTATTAACATCGATTTTCTCTCAATATCAAGCAATTAAACTATCATCATGTATGTATATATTCTATCTATGTTTATAATTATTTCAAATCTACTGAAAATGGGTAAAACTGCTGATTAACTTTGAAATCTTTAATTTTAAAGAAAAAAATGTCATACAAAGTCTAAAAAATGATGCCCCAAATGTGAAAAACATAAATAAATAAAAACATTTGTTTTATTTTTATAATTTATTTATCAGGTAACCCATCTACAGTATTTAGAATTCTTCATTTTGTAATGTTATCTGCATCATAGACCATGTAAACCATGGTAGTACAGTAGTGTTACTAAATTGTCCAAGGTCCATAGTGGACTAGAAGTCTATTTTAAGGATTGCACCAATCCAGAATGATATTATGTTTCTTTGGCATACTTCTAATTTTAAATTCACTTGTTCTTTTCATGGGACTAGTGATTAAGATATTAAAGGTGAGTTTGGGATATTGTGGATATCACATAGACCTTGTTTTTGATTGTGAAGCAATTTTTTTCTTAATTACTAAACTTTTCCATTTAATGTAAATCATGTCCTTATATAGAGTAATATATGGATTTAATTTCTGATACTTTTCCCACAAATTATTTCAATGTGGATCAAAGTTTCTTTTCAGAGACACACTTGAAAATTTATAATGTATAGTTTCATTTGAAGGAATTATAAACAAACTTAGCGATTTAGTTTTCTTAAGGTGGGAGAGAGAAAGAACAGAAGAGAAAAGATAACTATAAATAGACTCACAAGGCTTTATATGGTATATATTGGCCAATGATAGGATGAGAGAAGCAATTTCCTAAGCACCATGATAATAATTAAATTAGTTACTAAGATACATTTCATTCATTGTTATATAGCTTCAAAATGTCCCACTCACTGCCTTTATAGAAATGTAAATTCCATCATATAGGATCAAATAAGACTACATTAAAAATATGCATGTTGACTAGAGAAATGAAATGGAATGTAAATTATCTACTCTAGTTAAATACATCAAATAGCAAGGAATAAATAAAACAATCTAAATTTTGTATGCATGTAATTATAATATTTAAAAATAAACATTCTGATTAGAGTTTATCCTTTTTTTTTCTAAAATCATGCAAATATACAGAAGATTATTTAAATTTCTGGTTTTACTTATACGTGTCTAATTCTATTTATCAAAAATATTGTGAAAAGTATTGGACCAATCTATTTACTGTCAAGCTGTAATAATAAATCACATGTAATTTTGTAGACTGGAAAGTGCAAAATGTTAATAAATTACATGGCTGTGGGTATGACCTACTCAGTTTTTCTGTGAAGCTGTGATTCGAAGGCATGCTAACATGGCCATTAAAGAAACAACAGTGACGCCATCATCTCTTTTATATTTGGACATATAGAATTGTGTTATATTTGGATATACAGAACTGAGCAAAGTGGCCTCCTCTATAAACACAAGAACCACAGCCATGTGAATTCCAGAACTTTCTCTGTCCAGATCATAAACTCCCTTTCTCTCTCTTGTGCTGGTGTAAATAGCTTGGCAAAATCTTAAACTCATTTAAAACTAATTTCTATTCTACTTCTACACCTGAGCTATGCAGTAAGGAACCTCTCAAACATGCTGACTGGTCTTATCATAAACAAATGAAGGGCAGCCTTAAGTGGGCCTTTATGCTGCCTGCCATTCATACTACATTTCTCCAGTGCGTTCACTCAGTGCCTCTCCCACCATTCTGGATACTTAGGGCATATTTCTCCACTTGCTCAAACTTCCAATAAGTGTTCTACCATCCTCATTTTCAGTTGTTTGCTTCCTCTTTCACTGAAAGAAATAGATTTTGTCAAAAGAGGACTTTCACACATTTCCATAACCAAACCTACTTACCTATGGCATATACCTAGATTCACCCACTATCCAAGGACTCTTTATGTTTTTATCGTATACCACAGCCTCTTTTTATATCCCAGTGCTTATCCCATCACACAGACACAGGGCAATGTTGCAGCATTTTTCCTTTCTCTTTTCTGTAGCGTCCTTTTTTTCCTCTCTCTCTTTAATGGAAACATGCTCTTCATATCTAATGTTTTTCCTTGATACCAACATCTCATTTTCTCTTTCATTTGTCAGTAGAACTATAAAAAGTGCTTATGTTTCCTGTCTCCAAATCCTCTCATTCCATTCTTTTCGAAATAACTCTAGTAGAGCTACCCACTTAATACCTCATCCAACTTCAAGTAAACTGCTTTTGTCAAGGCAAGTCAGCAATGTGTTTCACTTGCTAAATTTAATCATCACTTTTCAGTTTTTATACTACTTGATTTATCACAAATATTTTATGCAGTTGATCAATTCCTCATCATTTATTTGCTTTCCTGGACATCACTTTAATATTATACGAGTATTTTTTGATATCTTATTTGACAATCCACTCCATCATATTTTCTGAATCTTCTCTAATCCTTTAATTTACAGAGGAAAATAATCATTGACTTGCTTGAAATTCTCTAAAATTGACCAATATTATTATGGCCACTTAGTGGAATGAAGAATCAAAATGTAATTATAGCAAAACAAAGGCAGTTGACAGTTGACACTTTAGCACATATGAGTACCTAGATAAGAAATGCGTGTCATTTTAATACATACATCATAGTCAACAAGACTTTATACTGTAAACATGTCTTACTAACTCTCACTAATACTGAGAGAAAATAGTATCTGTAGATAAAAGCACTAGATTTTTCCTAAAAAGACTCTGACGTTCAAAAAGAAGGATGTGGTAGATGAGGGTAAAAGGGATCAAATGTGTGGTGATGGAAGGAAAACTGACTCTGGATGTTGAACACACAATGTGATATATAGACGATGCAGTACAGAATTGTACACCTGAAACCTATGTAACTTTACTAACAGCTGTCATCCCAAAAAACTTTAATTAAAAAAAAAGTATGTATTTTGCATGTATTACCTTATGTTTCTATATTAGAAATTTACCATTATAAAATACATTCAAAGTTAAACATTACAGTAAAATATCTGCAGTTTAATAATAATCATGTTTCGTAATCATGAGTTAAAGAAATAACATTGATTTGGCCACATCTTTAGTTTGAACTGTAGAGGGTTTCTGAATAAAAAAATTTCTGTGGAATGTTAAGTTATTTAATTAACAAATTTGATAGCTACTCATTAAATTCATAATCATATCTGATACTAAAATTAATACCTTTTGACAGTAAAACTAGCCAAACTATGTCAGTGATACACATACTAGATAATAGTCACATATTTGACACATTCTTACTTAATAATTATTATGTATGTTTCCATTTAGGAATTTATTCAGAAACACTTCAAAATGTGCCATGATTTCAATACACTGGCAATTAACATTCAAAAATAATAAAGATTGCAATTAAAATTATGATGTACATTGATATTTTTCACTTAGATATTGCCTATCACTTTTGCATTTCTATTAATATGCTTTCTGTAGGCAATTTGGACGAAACAGTTTAAAATGGATACTTTACCTAATAGTGTGCACTTTCAATACAACATTCAAAGATGTAAATTAATTTTTAAAAAATGTTTGCTTTTTTCCTTCTACTGCATACCTAAAATAAATTGATAGCTAGTGATATTTATTCTTTAACCAGTTATTATGGCAATGTTGTCAGAATATTAGCTACATTCTTTGATATTAAGATTTCATAAAAATGTATTTCACAAAAGTTTAACAAAATCATAAATTTTTAGTATAAAATAAAGGTATGATAATTTTTAGTATAAATAAAGATATGATAATAGGATTAAATAATGTTTAATCCTATGTATATTTAGCCAAGCAAGTATGTAAATTATTCAACAATAAGTTCAGAATACCATATACTTATCATAATAACCTATATTCATTTTCAATCATTTATAATACTACCCCTATAGACACATTATATATAAAGTATATACATGAAAATAAATATATATATATCGGGCATCTATCAATGAAAAAAACAACTTTAAAATGTATTATGCACTCAAGGGTTTATTTATTTTAAATACCTGTTGCTTAGTCTTTCATAAAATAAATTAGTCTCAGCAATGTTACCATTGTTACCATGATACACCAGGAACTCAAGTAATATACTGAAAATTCAAAAACATGTAGTTAATATTTATGCATAAAAGAAATTACATTAATTGATCATCCAAAGTTCATAGTTTACATTATAGTTCACTCTTCGTGTTGTATGTACTATAGGTTTGAACAAATTTATAATAACACACATCCATCCTTATGGTATCATACAGAGTATTTTCAGTGCCGTAAAAATCCTCTGAGCTCCATCTATTTATCCCTTTCTCTCTCCAACTCCTGGCAACCACTGATCTTTTCACTGTGCCATAGTTTTGCCTTTTCCAGAATGTCACATAGTTGGAATCATATGTAGTGTGGAGCCTTTTTAGATTGGCTGCTTTCACTTAGTGATATACATTTCAGGTTCCTCACGTCTTTTCTTGGCTTGATAGCTCATTTCTTTTTCACGCTGAATAACACGGGAACATTTTTAAGAGACTATGTTGTCTGAATGGAAGCCAAATTAAAAAGTGCCCATTTAAAAAACATGAAGCGAATGTTTTTCAAGCAAGGTTGCATGCTCTTGAGCAAAACCTGCTACCTAAGAACGACCCCAACTTTCTGCTCAATGCACAACCTTCTTATTCAGCCATTTTCTTTTGAACTCTGATTTACAATATACCACAAAATATTATATACCCTTTGTTTATAATTGAGCTTCAGTTTACAGTACCCATAGGCAATGATGCAGGTCACTTGTTCTCAACCTCATCTGCCTTTCTTTCAGAACTGTTTATTTCTTCTTTCAAAATTGCAGGTATAAAAAATTTGGAAGTCCTTCATAAAGGACAAACAATAATTTTTAAACATGAAGTAGTTGATGTGTTTGCATTCAAATGTATCAAAATATAGAATCATATAAAATATTTTTCAGAATTATGCAAAGTTTATTTAAACCAAAATCTTATTAATGTAGTTTGAAAAAACACACATCAATTTATCAATATATTCTGCAATATGTGGTAAAACTATATATATGCTAAATATTAATTAGTTTTCTGTTCTTAAGTTCTTGTGCTTATTTTATTAAATGATTACATTAATGAACATGTATAATTTACAAATCAGGCAAAGAATTTGGATCCAAAATATAGAAAGATTCCAAAAATATATATATTTTAAAAGAACATATAACTTCACTGAAAAAGGGGAAAGATTAGGATTAGGCATTTTCAGTGGAGAAAATCTGAATGAAAATAAACAAGAAAAATGTATTCAGTTTACTTGCTATGAATTAAACATAAATTGAAGTAATCATTTTATAACCTTTAGATTGGCAGTTTTTTCTAAGTCAGTGTCAGAAATAGCAGATGTGGAGAATGGGAGCTCATACAGTTAATGGAAGTATATTTACTTGCAAACAGTTTGAAAAGTAAATTTGCAATGTCTGTATAGGTCTGCTAAGTAGACCAAAGAGTGTTGTGAACTTTATTCACATCACAGAGCAGCGCTCATCACATAGACAACATGAAGAACTGTGTATTAGACACTCAACATAGCAGGACACTGTAGTCCCTCTGAGAGTCTATGACACAGAGCAATACCACTTGTAGGCAGATTCTCTATCTAGAATAGAAAAACTCTAAGATATGTGGTCTTACATAGGCGGATTAGCGAAAATTTGTCAACCACTAGAATACCATTAAATAGATATATTTGTGCATAACGCATTTAGTTAATGTTATAAACAAAATTATATTATTATTTTGGGGGGTTATTAATATACATAATTAAAATATTTTAAAAAGTAGTTGAGAAGGCTTTTCACCAACTTTTAAATAGTGATTACCTCTGGTGAGAAGAGAAAGGAGAGGAAGCCATAAGGATTTCTATGATGTATTGTGCCGCAACTGTAAATATGTTTTATTTCTTTAAGGAAAGGTCTTAGGCAAATTAAAGACAGTTTTTAACGTTTGAAAAATCTGAATGGGGGTAGAGGAATGTTCAGTTTATAATACACTCTGTTTATTTTCTATTTTATTGTTTGTTTAATATTTTACCTTTAAAAGAGAGAATATAAAAGTTATCATTACAATGTCCAACTAATATTTAGATTCTCTTCTCTCAAAAACTGAAAAAAGCAGGTTTTATTTTTACTATTTTTATTTTTATGAATTTTTATTTTTTAAGTAAAGCTGTGGTTTCTATTTTCTCTTATCATAGATATGTAACCTTAGTTATATTAATATACAGATTAAAAATATTTTTTTCTCAAATAGGCCAGCATTATGCACTTTGCATTTTTTTCTATGAGCGTATATAACTATTCTTTGCATTTGAATTTACAGTGTTACATCCTTCTACAGAATGAAATTAAAATATCTTTCTTTATTTTTCCAGGATCAATTTCATATCATAGTTATTTACAAATAGAATAGATATTAAAATCACATTGGCAAATCACATCATATTTTGCTTAAGACATCAAGGCAATTGCTGGTAGAATAAGGTCTAAATGTCTTATAAAAATCCTTACATTTCTTGTATATCATGTAATTTACACGCAACCTTCAACAATTTGTTACAAAATTCTAAGATGATTTTATCCACGAGCTACATAAAATGTCATTTAACTGATTCATTAAAAATATCTATTTCAATTAAAAGATATTTTATGTGAAATTGATAATTATGTGATTAGATTATCTACAGAATTGAGATATTCAGTGTCACTTTATACAACCATGAAATGTTTTTATTGAGATATAATTCAGATACCATAAAATTCACTCTGTAAAATTTAGCAGTTCCTAGAATATTAAAAATATATGAAACCATTAATTCCAGAATGTTTTCATTACACCAAAATGAATTCCTTTGTCCATTAACAATCACTCTCCAATTTTCCCCTTGCCCCATCCCTGACAATCAGAAGTCTACTTTATGTATCTATGGATTTTCCTATTTTAAAAAATATTGTATACTGAATCATATTTGGCATAGAATGCTGTATAGAATCATATGTGGCATTTTCTGTCTGGCTTCTTTCACTTATAATAATATTTTAAACATCTTCCTATGTTGGAACAATACTTCAGTTCAATTTTTTTGACAGCTGGATAATGTTCCTCTGTATAGATACACCATATTTGGCCATATTTGGTTAATCCATTCATCCGTTGATGGACATTAGGTTGTTTCCAACATTGAGTTATCATAGATAATTGCTGCTATGAACATTTATGCACAACTATTTGTTTTAACAAAAAGTTGTGCATAAATGTTATATGGTACCTCTCTATTTAACTTTTTAAGGAACTACCACACTATTTTCCAAAGCAGTTGTACAATTTTACAATCTTCTCAGCAATATGTGAAGGTTTCAATTTCTGCATACCCTTGACACTTGTTATTGTCCATCTTTTGATTATAGTCATCCTAGAGGGTGTGAAGTGGTTTCTCATTGCTATTTTGATTTATAGTCCCCTAGTAAGTAATGATGTTGAGCTACTTTTTATGTGCTTATTGGCCATTTGATTACCTTGTGTGGAGAAATGTCCATCCAAATTTTTTGCCTATTTTTAATTGTTATTGTCTTTTTATTGTTAAAAATATAAATATTTATGTATTCTAAATACCAGTTCCTTATCTGACATGTTATTTGCAATTTTCTTCCCATTTGAAGGTTGTCTTTTCACTTTCTTGATGGTGAATTTTGAAGTCTATAGTTCATTTTAGTTTATTTATTTATTTTTATTTTATTATTTTTTTTATTAGTTTCCGGTATACAAAACAATGTATAGTTAGACATTTATCATTTATATCCCTCACACGGTGAAAATCCCCCTCCCCTTATCTACTACCCTCTGACATTGCACACAGCCATTACATTTCCAGTGTCTCTATTCCTAATGCTGTACTCCGCTTCTTATATATATATATATATATATATATATATATATATATATATATATATATATATATATAACTTGTAGTTGACATTCATTATTGTTCAGCTTCAGCTACAGGTGTACAATGCAATGATCAGGCATCTACATCATCCCTGAGGTGGTCTCCCTAATGAGACA
The DNA here is from genome assembly GCF_057876585.1 of Rhinolophus sinicus. Taxonomy (NCBI): domain Eukaryota; kingdom Metazoa; phylum Chordata; class Mammalia; order Chiroptera; family Rhinolophidae; genus Rhinolophus; species Rhinolophus sinicus. The sequence continues at coordinate 39,968,127 of NC_142507.1, forward strand.
AGTGTCCATCGGATACCCTACAAAATCTTTACAACATATTGATTACATTCCCCAAATTGACTTTCATATCCCCGTGGCAATCTTGTGGTGACCGACTGTGCTTTCTAATCCCCTCACCTTCCCCCCTTATCCCCATCCCCCCTCCCATCTAGCAACCCTCAGTTTTTTCTCTATGTCTCTGAGACTGTTTCTGATTACTACATTCATTCGTTCTTTTCTGTAGATTTCACATATAAGTGAGATCATATGGTATTTGTCTTTCTCTGTCTGACTTATTTCACTTACCATAAAGTTCTCTAGGTCCATCTGTATTGTTGCAAATGGTAAGATTTCATTCCTCCTTATGGCTGCATAATACTCCATTGTATAAATGTACCACAGTTTCTTAAACCAGTCGTCTACCGATGGGCATTTCAGTTGTTTCCATGTCTTGGCTATTGTGTATAGTGCTGCAATAAACATAGCGGGGCATAGTTCTTTTTAATTAGAGTTTTGGGTTTCTCGGATAGATACCTAGGAGTGCAATTGCTGGGTCATAAGGCAGTTCCATTTTCAGATTTTTGAGATACCTCCATACTGTTTTCCACAGGGGCTGCACTAATCTGTAATCCCACCAACAGTGCAAAAGGGTTCCCGTTTCTCCACATCCGCGCTAGCACTTGTTTGTTGATTTATTGATGATCGCCATTTTGACTGGGGTGAGGTGGTATCTCATTGCAGTTTTTATTTGCATTTCTCTAATGATTAGTGAGGTTGAACAGTTTTTCATCTGTCTGTCATCTGTATGTCCTTTTGGAAAAATATCTCTTCATGTCCTCTGCCCAGTTTTTAATTGGGTTGTTTATTTTTTTTTGGAGTTAGTTGAGCTTTTATAAATTTTGGATATTAACCCCTTCTTGGACATATCATTGGCAATTATCTTCTCTCATTCAGTAGGATCCCTTTTTGTTTTATTGATGGTTTCCTTTGCTGTGAAAAAAAACTTTTTAGTTTGATATAATCCCACATTGATTTTTTCTCTTACTTCCTTTGCCTGAGGGGTATATCAGTAAAAATCTTACTCCAAGTAATGTCTGTAAACTTTCTTCCTGAAATTTTTTTCTAGGAGTTTTATGGTTTCAGAATTTACATTTAAGTCTTTAAGCCATTTTGAATTTATTCTTGTACATGGTGTAAGGAAGTGGTCCAGTTTCATTTTTTTTGCATATGTCTGTCCAGGTTTCCCAGCACCATTTATTGAATAGACTGTATTTACCCTACCATAAATTCATGCTTCCTTTGTCATAGATTAAATGACCATATAGGCATGGATTTATTTCTGGACTCTCTATTCTGTTCCATTGATCTATGTGTCTGTTTTTATGCCAGTACCAGGCTGTTTTGACTACTGTAGCCTTGTAGTATAATTTGATGTCAGGTATTGTTATACCTCCCACTTTGTTCTTATTTCTCAAAATTGCCGAGGCTATCTGGAGTTTTATGGTTCCATATAAATTTTAGGATTATACGTTCCATTTCTGTGAAAACTGTTCTTGGTAGTTTGATAGGAATTGCGTTGAATCTGTATATTGCCTTAAGCAGTATGGACATTTTAATGATATTAATTCTTCCTATCCATGAGGATGGTATGTGTTTCCATCTATTTGTGTTTTCATCTATTTGTATCTTCTTTAATTTCTCTCTTCAGTATCTGATAATTTTCTGAGTACAGATCTTTTACTTCTTTGGTTAAATTTATTCCCAGGTATTTTATAGTCTTTGAAGCAATTGTAAATGGGATTGTTTTCTTAATTTCTCCTTCTGATATTTTATTATTGGTATATACAAATGCAACTGATTTCTGAATATTAATTTTGTATCCTGCTACTTTACTAAATTCTTTTATCATCTCTAATATTTTTTTTTTGGTGGAGTCTTTAGGGTGCTCTATCTCTCTCTCTCTCTCTCTTTCTCTCTCTCTCTCTCTCTCTCTCTCTCTCTCTCTCTCTATATATATATATATATATATATATATATACATATATATATATATATATATATAATCATCTCATATGCATATAATGACAATTTTACTTCCTCCTTACCAATTTGGATGCCTTTTATTTCTTTTTCGTGGCTGATTGCTGTGGCTAGAACTTTCAGCACTATGTTGAATAGAAGTGGAGAAAGTGAGCAACCTTGCCTTATTCCTGATCTTAAGGGGAATGGTTTAATTTTTCCCCATTGAGTATAATGTTATCTGTGGGTCTATCATATATGGCCTTTATTATATTGAGATATGGTCCCTCTATTCCCACTTTGTTAAGAGTTTTTATCATAAATGGCTGCTGGATTTTGTCAAATGCTTTTTCTGCATCTATTGATATGATCATATGATTTTTATTTTTTATTTTGTTAATGTGGTGCATCACATTAATTGATTTGCAGATGTTGAACCACCCTTGCATACCAGGAATGAATCCCACTTTATCATGGTGTATGATCTTTTTAATGCATTGCTGAAATCTGTTTGCTAATATTTTGTTGAGGATTTTTGCATCTATGTTCATTAGGGATTTCAGCCTGTAGTTTTCTTTTTTTTGTAATGTCTTTGTCTAATTTGGGGATCAGGGTGATAGTGGCCACCCAGGGTGATAGGAGCCTTCCCTCCTTCTGGATTTTTTTGGAATAGCTTGAGGAGAATAGGTGATAATTCTTTTTTGAATGTTATGTAAAATTCACCTGTAAAGCTATCTGGTGCAGTGCTTTTGTTTGTTGGGAGCTTGTTGATTACTGATTCGATTTCCCTTGTGGTAATCAGTCTATTCAGGTTTTCTGTTTCTTCTTGAGTTAGCCTTGGAAGGTTGTATGCTTCTAGAAAATAGTCCATTTCTTCCAGATTGTCTAATTTGTTGGCATATAGTTGCTCATAGTAATTTCTTATTTCTTTTTTTTTTTCTTTTTTTGTATTTCTGTGGTGTCTGTTATCACTTCTCCTCTTTAATTTCTGATTTTATTAATTTGGGTCCTCTCTCTGGTTTTTTTTTTGTTTTGTTTTGTTTTTGTTTTTTTGATGAGTCTGGCTAAAGGTTTGTCGATTTTGTTTATCTTCTCTAAAAATCAGCTCTTGGATTCATTGATCTTTTTTTTTCTTGGTCTCTATTTCATTTATTTCTGCTTTGATCTTTATAATCTCCTTCCTTGTACTCCCTTTGGACTTATTTTGCTGTTCTTTTTTCAGATCCCTTAAGAGAGAAGATAAATTGTTGATTAGTGATTTTTCTTGTTTCTTTAGGTAGGCCTGCATTGCGATGAATTTCCCTCTTAGGACTGCTTTCGCTGCATCCCATAGATTTTGAGAGGTCGGGTTTTTATTTTCATTTGTCTTGAGATATCATTTGGTTTCTTCCTTGATCTCATTGTTGACCCATTCATTATTTAGTAACATGTTATTCAGCGTCTATGTATTTGTGTGTTTTTCCTGTAGTTGATTTCCAATTTCATAGCACTGTTGTCAGAGAAGACAATTGGTATGATTTCAATTTTCTTAAATTTGTCAAGACTTGTTTTGTGGCATAACATGTGGTCTATCTTTGAAAATGTTCCATGTGTGCTTGAGAAGAACGTGTATTCTGCAGCTTTGGGGTGAAATGCTCTGAAAATATCGATTAAATCCAAGTGGTCCAATGTATCATTTAAGGCTGTTGTTTCCAATTTGGTTTTCTGTCTGGAAGACCAGTCCCTTTTTGTCAAAGGTGTGTTGAAGTCCCCTACTATGATAGTGTTACTGTTGATCTCTGTCTTTATGTCAGTCAATATCTGTTTTATATATTTAGGTGCTCCTATGTTGGGTACATAGATGTTTACTAGGGTTATGTCTTCTTGTCAGATTGATCCTGTTATTATTATATAGTGCCCATCTTTGTCTTTTAATATGTTCTTCATTTTAAAGTCTATTTTGTCAGATATAAGGATTGCAACTCCAGCATTTTTCTCATTTGCATTTGCATGAAATATCTTACTCTAACCCTTACTTTCAGCCTGTGTGTGTCTTTTGATCTGAGGTGAGTCTCTTGCATACAGTATATGCAAGGGTCTTTCTTTCTTATCCACTCAGCCACCCTATGTCTTTTAATTGGAGCATTTAACCCATTTACATTTAAAGTGATTATTGATAGGTACCTAGTTATTGCCATTTTTAAATTTGTAGTTAGATTGTTTTCATCTTTCTTCTGTTTACAGAAGCCCTTTTAATATTTCCTGCAATGCTGGCTTGGTAGTAATAAATTCCTTTAGTTTATTCTTTTCTGGGAAGCTCTTTATGTCTCCTTCGATTTTAAATGATAGCCTTGCTGGATAAAGCAATCTAGGTTGTAGGCCTTTGTTTTTCATCACTTTGAGTACCTCCTGCCACTCCCTCCAGGCCTGCAATGTTTCTGTAGAAAAGTCATTTGATAGCCTTATAGGTGTTCCCTTGTATGTAACCTGCTTTCTCTTGCTGCTTTTAGGATCTCTCTTTTTTTAACTTTTGCCAATTTAACTATAATGTGTCTTGGTGTGGACCTGTTTAGGTTTATCCTGGTTGGAACTCTTTCACTTCATTATTACTTCAAATATGTTCTCGATGCCTTGCTCCCTCTCTTCACCTTCTGGTATTCCTATGATGCGCATGTTGTTGCTCTTGATGTTATCCCAGAAGTCTCCTAAACCATTTTCGTTGTTTTTTATTCTTTTTTCTTTTTGTTGTTCCATTGGGGTGATCTCTCCTAACTTGTCTTCTAAGTCGCTGATTCGATCCTCTGCCTCATCTAATCTGCTGTTAATTCCTTCAAGTGTGTTCTTTATTTCAGTTATTGTATTCTTTAGTTCTAACTGGTTGTTCATTATGATTTATCTGTCCTTCTTTATGTCGTCACTAAGCCCCTTAAACATTCTTATCCTCAGTTTTCTAAACTCTGTCTCTAATAGGTTGGTTACCTCTATTTCATTTTGTTCCAATTCTGGAGCTTTCTTCTGTTCTTTTATTGGGGACATGTTTCTTTGTTTCCCCATTTTAGCTGACTCTCTGTGTTTGCTTCGATGTATTAGGTAGATCCCCTAGAGTTCTTAGTTCTTGCTGGGTTATGTAGTATGTGTCCTTTATATTTGACTTGCACCAGTTCCCTATTCTCCTGTGCATGTGCTCCAATGGTGACCCTTGTGTTGTGTATAGTGTCCTGTTAAAGTTGAACTTTAATTGCTTTTGTCTTGTCATTAGGTGGGATTGACTTTTAGGCTGACTAGTTACGGGACTTGGCTCTGCCCACAGTGGATGACCTGCTGCATGACAGCTGACCGTTCAAATAAGGCTTGGCCTCTATGGGCTCTGTGCCTGTAGAGAATTCCCTCTGGGTGTGTCACTTGTAGGTTAAACCCGGTAGTACTCTGGTTTGGTAGAGTTGGCCTCTGGGTTTGTTGAATCTTGTGCCTCTTGGGCTGGGCCCTGGTGTAGGGCAATTTCAGAACAAAGCAAATCATCAAGCACAACAACAAGAATAACAGAGAAAAGCACAACAAATACACTCACATGTAAAAACAACCGATAACCCACACTCAACACAGGTAAAAATATTAAAAATACAAAAAAAAATAAAAATGCAGCACCAGTTTTGGCTTATGTCCACCAACTAATCTCCAGGTTGTCCTCTGCTGGACCAAAGAGTCCCCTGTGTCTTGTGTAAGCATAGCTGGCCACCTGGTGCCCAGGGTGACCCTGGCACTACAGTTCTAGATGAGTGGGGTTATGGGGTCTGGATGGTAGTTCTTACAAAGTCAGTGCAGTTTCTGCTCTTGCCTGCACATATGCGCACTGAGAATAACATAGCCAGCCTTGTGCCCAGGTCTCCTGAGTTTTAGGGTACTTCTTCTTGTGTGTATGTGTGTGTAGGCGTGAGACTTCTGAGCTGCTGAAAGCCCAGAGCTGCCTCTGCCACCTGCTGCTGACCCCTGGGAGTGTCTCCGATGTTGTAATTGTCCTGCCCTCGGCAGGCCAGAAAAGGTGGGGGCTGGGGACGAAGCAGTCTTCTCTCTCCCAGCCCAGCAGTGTCGCACTCTTCCCAGCTTCCTCCCTGGGTCACAGCAGCTGCAAACCAGATCCTGAGCACTGCTGCACCTCTGTAATCTGACACTACTCCTCAGTTCAGTGGCCAGCTTGAGTCTCTGGAAGGGTGGGGGTAGGATTGGGAGAGTGGGGAGAGGGGCCCAGGTATGCTGTTTATGTCCTTTGTCCACATAGGGCCCAGCTATATGTCTCAGCTGAGATTACTGCCTCAAAGGCTGAATATGCTGTTCTCTCGGCAGGAGAGATCAGCTGTGGGATGCAGGGAAAGAGCCCACCTCCTGGCTTTTGTGGTCTCTGTTCTGTCCTGGGAACCCTGTGTCTCCGCAGCTGTGGATGCAGACAGCATCTCCACTCAGCACCCTTCCTTCTTTCCCTGCTTGCCCAGTTTGCCCACCTTCAAGTAATTGTCCTACAAGTCTCTTAGCTATTCTGTGTGATGTGCAGAGAGTCCTTTGATGGGTTATAGATGTTCAATTTGTAGTAAGTTCTGGAGGAGAACTCAAGAAGACCACCTCGCTGCCGCCATTCCTGTGACCTGAAGCCCATAGTTTTAAATTTTGATGAGGTTCAATTTATTTCTTTTGTTACTTGAATAAGATATTATTTAATTCATATTGGGTTTTTATGCTATTTTTATGTGTATCATATGATCAGTTGGATATACAAGGCATGGAATCATCTAATAATTGCATTCTTAATGTTCACGTAGTAAAATAGTTGAATAGCTATCAAATTTTAATCATGTTAAAATTTTTAATCACTAAAATAACTTAGTGATACATATATTAATAGATTCAAATAATAAGGTGCTATTAAACACAAAATACAATTATAAATTTTGCCAGGGAGAAATCTTATAAACATAGGATACTACAATTCTTCCCATATATCCATTTTTGATGGGCAACAAACTAAGTTAAAATTAATTGCTTCAAACAACAACTACTGATTATTACTCACACATCCATGGGTCATGGGGTATTGCCGTGGCCAGCCTTAGTTCACCTCTGTCGATGCTTGTTGGGCTTGGCTATTCATCCGTTGGTAGGTAAGCTGTGGGTTTACTAGCCTGGATGACCTCATTCACATGTCCTGTATAATTAGAATGACAGTTCGGATGATGAGGTTAATTGGACTCCTATTTTCAGCAGACTAGCCTACATTATGGTGGCAGGGTTCTAAGGAGAACAGGAAGATGAGTAGTAGTGAGAAGGTGATGGAAGTTTTAATGATATTTTTCTCTTTAAAAGTTGGAAGACATTATAGAAAGTTTATACATAGATTTCACCAGATTCCAAAGAGTTCATGTGCAAGAAAAGTACAAATGGCATGGAGTAGACAGTAAAGATTGTAAACTTAAAGCAAGAGGGCATAAATATGATTATTTTAAAATTTTTACTCACCAGTGTGAACAGAAGCATTATTAGTGCTGGAAAAATTTTAAATTGTTTATTTATATCAGAAATCCTTGCATATAATAGTCGTTCAAAAAACATTGCTAAATTTGATTAAATAAATGGATGAACAAATGAATGACAACTCGTTTATAAGGAATGGTTTAATTCTGGTGATAAAAATTAATCTGGATTTGGAGGAGAGGATACAGCCATTCCAGATGTATGTAAGGGATGGCTGGGGGAATTGAGGATTGGTAGAACATAACATAATGGAATATTCTGGGAATGGTGAGCATAACTGAACGAAGAAAATAGGTTTTCTTTTTTCAAATTTAAAAAAAAAAATTATTGGGGAATATTGGGGAACAGTGTGTTTTTCCAGGGCCCATCAGCTCCAAGTCATCCTTTAATCTAGTTGGAGCATCTCAACTCCAAATCCAGTTGCCATTTTCAATCTTAGTTGCAGGGGGTGCAGCCTGCCATCCCATGTTATTATTATTATTATTATTATTATTATTATTATTATTATTATTTTTATATCAGATGAATGGATAATTTTAGGAAAAAAATTTGATTCAACTTTGGTGAATTTTCAGAAAATAAAGAGCAAATGTTATTTTTAAATGGGTACAAATATGTAATATTATCATTTTGAAAGATATATCTGAAACTTGTTTTTGAAGACCTTTGAATGAAAAGTGTCTAAGATCAATGGAGACCAATTAAGAGACTTTACTAATAATCAAAGTACAAGATAATGAGGAATCGGGGTACAATGGTTTTAGAGCAAATACAAAATAAGCATGAATGGATGTTAAGAAAACTCCAAATAGAACATACTAGCTAAATATCTTGTCACTCATCTTTGCATGCCTTACTGATATTTTATTTTTCCTAAGTGATCCTTGCTGTCCCGTAAGTATGGTTCTTTTGCTAACCTTTTTTTCTCACCTCTAACTAGATAGGTCTCATCTCAAATATCTCATTTTCTATGAAAAAATAAACAATTTTTATAATCAATGATTAATCCTCATTTCTTTTACTGCCTAGAATACCCTATTTGTTCTTTTTAGGGCAATAAATTGTGTGCATTATATTATAGTCATTATTTTACTTTTTAATGTAGATTGTGAGCCCCATACAGTTAGAATGATTTCTTAAAGATATGAGTAACTTTTTTTTTTCACTTAGTGTTTTTTTGTGTTTTTTTTCTTTTAAAATGTAGACACCTTATATTAAATTAACCAGTCCATGATGGCATTTCAATTGTCAGAGGAGAGGTCAGAAATTACTGAGGTTTCCAGGCTGGAAAAACTGATGAGCCATTGATAATTACACAGCTATTGATCATTTTATAGCTATAAATCTCACTTGCCCTCAAAAAACAAATCAAAATAATAGAAAAATATAGGAAACGATGCAATAATTGGCAAACACTTTTAATGAATAATGAAGATGAGAATAGCTTGTAGAATTATAAGCAATTTTATATAGCAATTATATAAAATTTGATTTGAGTTTCATACCACACAGAAAGTATTATTATCATCCTCACTATGGATGACAGAAAAGACATTTTAATTTGTTGTGCTGTGAATAGTGGACTTAAAGCTGAAATCTTGGCTTTTTGACTCTATACAGTTTCCTTCTGCACCACAGTTTATGTTATAATTTAAATGTTATTTCCTTGTTTTATGAATCATTGCATTATAAATTACCACTAACAAATAAGTCTACTTGTCTTATTTAAATTATAATATTCTGACATGTGAACAGTTTATGATGCTGTTTTAACCTATGGTACTTAAGTGATTGTGGGGACAGAGCCAGGAATGCAGTTTCCAGGCTCTCGGCCTCTTGTGGAAAGGTGATGGCTCAGGTAGTAAATGGCCATCAACTGTGATTGGATGGCCATCAACTGTGGCTAGTTGGCCATCAGCTGTAATCAGTGAGCCATTGGCCATTAATATAACTACCATGGCTATGCTAACAGCAAAAATGGGGGCTAGCAAGCTAATGGTGGCTGAGCTAGTAAGAGTGGATTGCAGTTAGCAAGGGGTTGGTTGGCAGAAAAGCGGATGGCAGGTTGCGGATTGTGTGGCTCCTGCTTCCTGTGTCTCCAACCCAGCCACCAGGGAGACTATAGTGGTATGACTCCCCTATCTATGGCTCTGTGGGTGTTCCTTTTTGGTCTCACCATATCCTGCGTTCTTATGTGGGGAACGGGATCAGAGACCCCCACATGACACTCTGCATGACAGTGATATTTGGTCGATACAGAATTTAGACGCAAAAAAGGGTTTACTTCCCTTTTCTAGATAATGCAATCTTACTTACAATCTAAAACTTAACTATACATGGAATGTGGAAGGAAAGGAAAAAAAACTAATTAAATAATTATTGATGGTCAAATTATTCTGTTCTTGAATTTAATGGAATGGGGTTATACAAGTGGTCAGGCACTGAGCTTAGAATGTATCTTTGATGTGAAGTGTACCCAAAGGATTCTCATGTAAGAGTTATATTAAAGTGGCTTCACCACCACTCAATCTATTCCCAAGTTTCCTGCCAGTCTGAGTGCTTCCATACCATTATAAAAATCTGTCAGGCATTCAAAATCAATTACACACAGGATGTCAAGTGTTGTCATGCCAGCTGTCTTTTCACTCCTCAGGGGCTCCCACTGACTATTTTCAGTTAAAAATATATCCTAGTACTATATTGAAGTTTTAGCCAAGATAAACTTGACTATTTTACGTCCATCTCTTTCTTATTTAACAAAAGAGAATGTGATTGTTTTTTAATGTGATTGTCTTACTGTAGGTCACAGAAGAATTTCCTAGTTATTATAGTTTATAAACTTGTACTATAAGACAGAAATCTCAATGTCTGTGGGTTATTTTTCACAGAATCTTGCATGTATTATTGCATAACTTTACTACGTGACCAGAGAATGTTACTAATAGATCTTATTCAACCTAAGGGCTAAAGATGCAGAAGCTAGAACTTAGAGTGAATAAATTACTGAGAACATTTTACAATAGTTTCTTAAAATCATTGGTGCGTGTATATCATTTAAAAATTTTCAAATGTCTTAGGTGATACCTTTTAATGACTTCAGCAAAATTATAAATTACTCTGATCAATAACAAATCAAGAAACTACTTTATGCTAAGGAGAATATCAAGCTCTCTGAGGCCTAGAAAGAGGTAGAGTTTTGAAAATATTTGATCACAATGAATAAATATTGCAATGACGAGTATTAAATGTTAAGTTCTAAAATATTTTTTAAAAGTGTAATAAATACTGTATGGGGAGAAATAATAAGAGAACTCTAAGTTGCCTATTCTGGCTTCAATGGAGGTATACACTAGATAATTAAAATTAGCAGGAAGGAATCAATAATAACAAAATGAATGATACGGAATTTATAAGAAAGAATAGTGTGCATCAGGTTACTCAAAATATATTGAAGAATATTAACACTATATCTTAATTAACCTGCACACCTTATAATGAATGTCTGCCATATTATTTTTGTTTGTTATTTCTGTTTTATCATTTTAGTATCCAGCACATATTCTTGAATTTCACTTATTTAGCTAGATGATTGAAGTAAATTTTATTTGTCACTACTTTTATGTGAAAGAGAAACAGGTTTATTGGAAGTTGAAAAATTTTAGAGCATTACCAATTCTATAACTAATAAATGACAGGAATTCTAGGTGAATATAAGCCAATACCAGATTGATCAATAAAAAATCAACAATATTACTTATGAGGTATTACATGCCCACTGTGTACCTGCTCTGTCCACAGCACAATCATGAGGGATTATTGACCACTTTTTTGCATTTGCATTTATACTCTATAAGGATTATTTGTCATTATATCTTGGATTCTTACAAATAGCTATAATCTCAGGCAGAATTAATAAAATTAACAAGAGAACAAACAACTTAGTATTATGGAAATTCTGCAAATAGGAAGGCAATTTCTGTCTAGGAATATCTTAGAAAGTCTTCATAGTGAACAAAGACAATTTAAATATTCAATAGAGGTAAAGAATATTTAAGTAGGAAACAATGTGGTTAAAAACAAAGATTCAAAAAATTATACGGGATAGGTGGCAAAAAGACAGTAATAGTATATTTTGGATAGGGGGTAATGTAGTTACAGTTTGGAGAAAAAAATAACTGAAAAGGGAGTTTTGATTTGGATTTTAAAAGGATAACGAATGCAGAGCTAAGGATTGGGTGTTTTATTGTTAAATAAAGGGACGCCACTTAGGTTCTCAAGAAATAGTGACTTTATTATAAAGTTTCTTTAAGGAAGTTTATCTTGTTACAGTATAGTAAAATATATTATTTTTTTCTTAAGCCACTTTACTGAGGTATGATTGATGTACAAAATAAACTGTACATATTTAATGTCTACCAACTTGATCAGCTTAGAGATAATCTGCTATAAACATATCCGTCACCTCCAAAAGTCTCTTCTTGCCCTCTTTATTTATTTATTATTATTATTAGAACACTTAACATAAGATCTACCCTTTAGCAAAATTTTAAGTATACTGTACAATATTGTTAATTGTACGCAGTATCCTGTACAATAGAACTCTTGGACCTATTCATTTTGAGAGACTGACGCTTACACCTCTCGATGTTCTCGTCCCTCTAGCCCCTGGAAACCACCATTCTACCCTCTATTTCAGAGTTGCACTATTTTAGATTACTCCTATAAGTGGCAACACGTAGTATTTGCAACAACGTAGATGAACCAGGAGGACACTATGCTAAGTGAAGAAAGCCAGACACTGAGGTAAAAAGTATTCTTGAAATGAAATGAACAAAAGATAACCCTAAAAGCAAAGATACCTAGTAATTAACCTTTAGCATTACAAAAATTGATGAGGACACACTGAACTGCATTTGCTAATGATGGGAAAGCAAATTACTCAAAGGAAGGTATAATGGTAGAATCTACAAAATATTTCACTAATTCATTCAAAACAATCAGCATTTTAGGTGAGGTAAAAGGCAGGTAGGTAATATAATTTGTCTTACATCACAAAACTAGGGTAGACAGGGTAGGATAAACTCTCAAAATTTGGTGGCAAAAACAACAAGGTTTACTTCCTTGTCATATAATTGTTCAAGTTATGGTTTTGAGGTCACACACAAAATTATTTCACACAATCTTTCTAGAATCCAGGCTGTTGGATGCATTGCTATCTTCAGCTTCTGGCTTCTAAAGTCACTCTGGTCATTGTAATCGGACGCTACCATAGGAAAATGGAGAGGACAAAAAATCACAGGCACTTTCATAGACCCTGCCCTGGAAGAGAAACACATTATTTACACTCACATGTTATTACAGAGATATGGGCACAGGACCACACTTAATTACACCAGAAGCTGGGAAATGTAATTTTGCTGTGTGTCAGAGAAGGGGGGATAGATTTTTGTGGACAGTTACAGATTGTCTCTGGATCAATAAGTGACAAATGGGGATTTCAACCCAAGTAGGCAAGAACAGAGTTTATAATTTTAAGTATTATTCCAAGTAAAGAACTGGGGCCGTAGAACATCTAACTTTTAAGTAAACTCTAATTGGACACTAATACACATGAATACCTTCAATTCTAATTTAATCATTGTAATTAACTGGCTTTTTGTTGAGGTTTTTAGTTGATCCTGTATTTACTTTTTATTACTATTTCACATGTAAGTTTAATAATTATAAATATGTATATATAGAAAAGTAAAGTTTCTGTTGAATCACTCAAGGTCTTATTGACTGAAGTTTAATTTAAGGTACTACGGGGCAGTAAACTTAGAATGGGATAGGGAGTTGCTTCCATTCTATATCAAATTTCCCATGTATACTAATTATTAAACATAAATTACTGAAATTAAATATAACTACATAGATAAAAAACCTTCATGTAGACACATACAATTTCATATATTTTTATGAATGACATTCATATGTATCTCTCCATCTATCATCTCTCTACCATCTATCTTTATATGGCACTTTCCCACATAGTTTCTTTTTAGCTGCTGTATGTTTGCAAAAGAAAATAATAACTGAATGCCTTAAAAAAGTGCTATCTTCTTGAAGCTATTTGAAAGCATAGCTTGGAATAAAACTGAGCCAAGAAAAAGAAACTATACAAATGTTTCAGCCAAGATCCACAGAACTTGTAATTCCATTGATTTATTATACAAAGCATATGCTCTTATAAAACTCCAACTCTATTAACAATAAAGTATCTGATTGTTCCACATGGCAATTATTTGTTAAGATAGAAACATTAATTTAATGTTAATTAAAATGGAGGCAGGAAATATTCAGGCTGATTAGTTTGAAAGGGAAAAGTTCCGATAGTCCAAGAAATTTTTTAAAAAATCACATGATTTTCGAATAAGCATAGTTTTCTTCTATGTTAGATTATATCAGGGATCTAATGTAAAAATTCTGTCAGTCCAAGCAAACACATATAATCAGGGTATAATTTCCATGGTCAGTACTTGTTTAAACTGTTTAAAATTTTTTGTAAGATGCAGTGTGATTAAACATGCATTAAAATTTGTTTCTAAGACTGGGCAAATCAAAGATAAGTATACAGGAGTAATACAAATATTTTTGTTTACTTGGAATTCCATATATTTAGAAATGATAAGTAGTAATGGTGCCATTAATAACTGTGAATAGAAAATAATAACTTGATGACATTAAATATTTTAATTTATTTGCCACTGACTTGAGGCACTATCACTTTTAAGAATAAAAGTAACCATGCACAATTTATATAGAGAAACAGCCTCTAGACTTAAAATTATCAAAGTAATTTTTCTTGTTACTCTAGCAAATGGAATAAAACCAGGGAGTAGAGGGAAAGCACAATTCTGCACCACCAGCTAATTTTTGGCAGATTGATCTTTCAGGGACCATGTTAAAAAGTGCATTTTAAGTAGCTATAATTTTGTCTTAAATAGAGAGATTCTAAAGCACAGTCAGAGATGCTTTGGGAATAGGAAATGGGAAAGTGATATGCAATTATTTTACTTCTGAATCTTCAAATACTTTTAAACTACACTTGGGTCTTTTTAATTAGCAGGACTTATAGTTTATACGACCTCTCAAAGTCCTTTACAATATACATTATAACGCCAAGTTGATATTTTAATTTATATTTAATTGAAGTTTTGAGTTTCAGAATTTTATGAGTATAATTTCAAATTACCCAGTTAGAGGTGTGCTTCTTCAATATCTATTTAAAAATGGTAATTGATTTCTCAATATAAAATAGTGACAGCCACGTATGCCTACATATTTATTTTAAAATAATATTATAGGTTTATATATTTCTAGTAAATATAGTATGGTATGTTTGAAGTAATATATCTATAATTATAATTACTGAGATGTAATTGACATATAACATTTTGCAAGTTTAATGTGTGCAAAGTGTTGGTTTGATGCCTTTATATGATTGCCACCAAAGTATTAACTAACACCTCTAACATGTTACCTAATTATCAACTCTAATTTGTGTAGAGAAGATGTAAGATCCAGTATCTTAGAAACTTTGAAGTATATAAAACAGTATTATTGACTGTATTCATTGTGCCGTTAATTAGATCTCTGAAATTACTCATCTCCTAGATGCAAATTTGGACCCTTTAAGAATGTCTTCCCAATTCCCCCACCTCTCAGGAACATATGTGTGTGTATATATATTCCTATATTCACCTGTTGACACTTAACGTTGTTTCCATATCTTGGCTATTGCACATAAATTTGCAGTAAACATAGGAGTGAAGATATCTTTTGGATATTCTGTTTTTATCTTTTGATATATACCCAAAAGAGGGATTGTTGGATCATATGGTATTTATGTTTTTTAATTTGTGAAGACCCTCCATACTGTTTTCATAGTGGCTGAAGCAGTTTACATTCCCACTGACTGTACACAGACTCCCCTTTCTCCACACCCTCACCAACACTACCTCTTCGTGATGACAGCCATTCTAACAAGTGTGAAGTGATATTTCACTGTGGTTTTAATTTGCATTTCCCTGACAAATAGTGTTGTTGAGCATCTTTTCATATTGACCATTTATGTGTCTTTGAAAAAAAAAAAAGTCTATTTAGGTCCTCTGGCCATTTTCTCTATTTATTAAATTTATTGGGGTGACATTGGTTAGTAAAATTATATAGGTTTCAAGTGCACATTTCTATAATACATCATCTATATATTGCATGTGTGTACACCACCCAGAGTCAATTCTCTTTTTGTCACCATATATTTGACCTACTTTGCCCTCTTTTACCAACCCCCCTCCCTTGTTACCCTCTTGTATCCACTAAACTGTTGTCTGTGTCTGTGAGTTTTTGTTTGTTTGCCTGTCTTGTTCATTTGTTGCTTTCAGTTTTATAGCCCATATATGAGTAAGTCATAAGGTTCCTAACTGACTTATTTTGCTAAACATAATAATCTCAAGATCCATTCTTGTTGTCACAAATGGCAGGATTTCATCTTTTCTTACAACCGAGTAGTATTCCATTGTGTATTTATACCATATCTTCTTTATCCAATCATCAACAAGGCAAATAATAACAAGTGTTGGAGAGGTTGTGGAGAAAAAGGAACCCTCATCTACTGTTGGTGGGAATATTAATTGATAGAGCTGCTGTGGAAAACAGTATGGAGATTCCTCAAAAAATTAAGAATACAATTATCATATGACCCAGCAATCTCTCTCCTGGGTATTTACCCCAAAAATCTGAAAACATTTATCCTCTGCACATTTTTAATTGGATTTTTTTTGAGTTATACGAGTTCTTTATATATTTTGGAAGTTAACTTATTATCAATATAGGGTTTACAAATATTTCCTCTCAATCATTTTGTTGATTGTTTTGCTGTGCAGAGCTTTTTAGTTTCATGTGGTCCCACTTGTTGATTTTGCTTTTGTTGCTTGTACTTTTTACATCAGATCAAAAAAATCATTGCCAAGACCAATGTAAAAGAGCTTCTTTCCTATGTTTTCTTTTAGGGATTTAAGTCTTTAATCCATTTTGACTTTTTAAGTCTTTTTTTTTTTCTGATAGAAGTTACCATTTGCTTGAATATCTTTTTCTATCCCGTCAGTTTGAGCCTATGTGTGTCCTTAAAGCTGACACAACTATCTTTGTAGGCAGCATATAGTTTTGTTTTGTTTTGTTTGAATCCAACAGCCACTCTGTTCCTCTTGATTAGAGAATTTAGTCCATTACACTTCGAGTAATTATTGCCATGTAAGAACTTACTACAGCCATCTTATTATTTTCTGGCTGTTTCATAGTTAACTTCTTTCTCTTTCCCTCTGTTTCTGCCTACCTTTTTAAGTTGGTGATTTTCTAGGTGGTATGCTATGTTACTCCTTTCTTTATCTTTTATGAGTCCACTACAGGTATATGATTCTGGTTACCATAAGGGTTACATGAAACATCTTATTAATAAAACAGTTCATTTTACACAGGCAGTGATTTAACTTCAATTGCATACAAAAGCTTTACATTTTTTCTCCCCCTTTTTAATATTTTTGATGTCACAATTTACTTCTTTTTATATTGTGTATTTGTTAACAAATTATAGTAGCTATAGTTTTTTAATATTCTTTTTCTTAACCTTTGTACTATAGTTAGGTGGTTAATACACCATAATATTATAGAATTAGAGTTTTCTAAACCTGACTTTTACCAGAGTGTTGTATATTTTCTGTTTTCATGTTACTAAATAGCATCTTTCCATTTCAGTTTCAAGAGCCGTAGTGTTTCTCTGGAAGTGTCTATTTCTCCCTTGTAGCCAAAGGATAACTTTCTTGGATAATGTATTTTTGGCTGGCAATTTATTTATTTTAATATTTTGAATGCGTAGTCTACTCTCTCTTGGTGTGTAGGATTTCTGATGAGAAATCCACTGATAGTCTAATGAGAGTTCCTTTGTAAGTTAAAGTATATTTTTTTCTCTTGCTGCTTTTAAGATTCTGTCTTTGTTTCTGATTTTTTGGAAAAAAAATATGACGTTTAGAAGTTTCTGTACAATGAAGATTTTTGAAAAGTAAATGTAATTCATGAAATATACATACTCATACAATTTTTACATATTTGATTTTCCAGCTTTAGAATTTTTACATCTAAATAGTGTGAAAAACTGTAGAAAGTATCATTTTGTGATTTGCTTATTAAAAGAAAGTATTGTTTCCAAATATATCATATTTTTACCTTCAAGTAGATGATATACACCTGGAATTTATTTGCTTTAATTGCAAGCTAATCTACTCCAGAAATGTAGGTATGTGTAGCTTATGTAGTGATGATAATTTTTAGTAAAAAATACTATTTGATATTTGATAAATAAAAATAATAAATATAACATATCACCAATATCTAACTTATTAAAATAAGACATAACTGTAAAACCAGAATAGTTATTTTACCAAAACTATTACAAATTATTTCAGCCTGCTGATAAATGTTCTTTAGTTCATTTCCCTGCCTCCATCTCCTTTTTCTTTATTTTTTTCACTACATAAATACTATTTTTTAAATAATATATTATTAGTTTTGCTTGTTTTACAACCTTGTGAAATGATATAATGCACTAACAACACTTTAAAATATGTTTTTCATATTATATTTCAAGGATTCAGCTGTGTCATTGGTGTAGCTGCAGTTTATTCACTTTCATTGTTGCGTTATATTTTATTTTGTCAATCTATCACAATGTGTTGCTATATATTTGACTTGTTTGAAAGAATTTTCATTGCAAAAAAAAAGTTGCAATGAATATGTTTCCTAGATCATATATGTATGAGTTTCTCCAAAGAAAAGTTGTTAGAATAAAATTTGCAGTTCACCTCCAACTTTAGCTAACGTTTCATAAAATATTGTCCAATTTAAATTTCTGTCAGTAATGTGTAGATTTTCCCCATCTTTTCTGTTATCTTATATTTTAAAACTTCTTAATTTTGGATAATCTAGTGTTCATAAAGTAGTATTTCAATCTACTCATACTTTTCAAACTTCTGCTCACTACTTAGGTTTCATATGTTTGTCATCATTTGTGGTGCTCCTGTCTGCAATTCCTCACATTTTTAGAGGTTGTTTTACTTTTCCAGATATGTATAGTTGGTAATAATCCTTTATTATTTTTATATATATTGCAACATTTCCACATTCAGCTTGACTAGCTCCTATTTATGTCTTTTCATAAACAAAAGCTCTTCACTTTTATGTGGCAAAATTCATCTATTATTATTTCAATTTACATGCTTTCTGTTTCTTGAGAAATCCTATCATAACCCAAGAAAAAAATAATTTCTACTGTAGTTAAAATTTTTATAGTTTTACAAACAACATTTAAATATTTACTCTACTAATAATTGATATCTCTGTATAGTATGAAGGATTATTCCATTCTATTTTTCTTTTCTTCCCATAAGTAACCTGTTGCCCCACCTCCATTTTTTCAGTTTGTTGGGGTGACAATGGTTTGTAAAATTACACAGGTTTCAAGTGTACAATTCTGTAATACATCATCTCTATATCCCATTGTGTGTTCACCACTGAGAGTCAGTTCTCCTTCCATCACCATCTATTTGATCCCATTTGCCCTTATCTACCACTACCCTCCCCCTTTACCCTTTGGTAACCACTAATATTCAAAACATATAAGGAACTCATAAAACTCAACAACAACAAAAAATAATCCAATTAAAAATGGGCAGAGGACATGAATAGATATTTCTCCAAAGAGGACATGCAGGTGGTCAATAGAAATATGGAAAGACGCTCAACATCACTAATCATCAGAGAAATGCAAATAAAAACCCACCTCCATTTTTAAGATAGCCCTTTCTTTACCAGAAATCTCTAAAGCTACCTGACATGTGTCTAGAATACCATAAGTTTATTTCTGGGGTCTATAGTCTCTTCTGTCAGTCATTTAAAAAAATTCTTACCCTAATACCACACTGTCTTCCTAATAATAGTTTTATAATAAGTATTGACATATGGTAGGTATCAGATATTCCTTTCATCATAGACCCTCATCTT
Organism: Rhinolophus sinicus; assembly: GCF_057876585.1. NCBI lineage: Eukaryota > Metazoa > Chordata > Mammalia > Chiroptera > Rhinolophidae > Rhinolophus > Rhinolophus sinicus. The sequence continues at coordinate 39,987,717 of NC_142507.1, forward strand.
GTGTTTCTTATTCTAGGATATATTGGTTCATTATTTCCATTTCTTCATTTAAAAAAAAAAAAAACATTAATGTCCTTATATAAACACTTTGAGGTGCTGACTTAAATTGCAGTAATTTTAAAGATAAATATGGGAATGATTGATATCTTTACAATACTGAGTTTATTCAGTCATGAACATAATTTATCATAAAATTTATTTAGAAATTCTTGTAGCCTTTAATAATGTTCTAGATTTTCTCTCTAAAGTTTCTGTACATATTATATAATACCTTACTTTTTTTATATGATGGTGAAACTATATTTTTGAGTATGTGTTTTTGAACTCTTTATTTGTGCTATATTGAATTGTATTTATTTTTGTGCTTTGAATTTATAGCAAACATTAACACTATTGCTATGATGATAAACTAATTATAATAAATATCTGAGATAAGTTGAAAGTTTTCTGCAATATTAATGTGATCACTTTTGGAAAATGGAGGTTTTGTTTATCCTTTTCCATCTTAATATCATTGTATATATTTTTCTGGCATTTTTTCACTGGCTAGAAACTCCACTACAGTGTTGATTAGAAGTGATAATAGTGGTCTCTTTGCCTTGTTGTGATTTTCAAATAAACATTTCTACCATTTCAACATTAAGAATACTTGTTGGATTTTGAGAGGTAACAGTTGTGACCCTCATTTTCAAAACTGTGCCTCAGGAAGAGCAAACAGTTGGCACTGAGAAACATCTGTTGAACTGATTAATTAGTGGAGCAATAGATATGAGGCATTAGATTAGTATATCATTTCTTATATAAGATTCATACTTGTACATAGGTTGGAATAATATTTAAAACAACATTGCATATATTTGAATTTATTCCCATAAAAGAATTCTTATGAAAAATTTTTCTTCAATTTTTCTTCATCCTTATTGTATTTTTGCGTATTTAATAGTGTCTATATCTGCGCACCAGTTATCATATCTGATTTAGGGGAAACTGGCAAAGCCTCTGAAGATTATTCAAAGCATGACTTAAGGTGACTGCCACAATTACTGGCTTCATTTTCCCAGAAAGCTTTTCTATGGACTGTAAAAGCTTAACTAAATGTTAACAACTTGACAGGCTGCACCTGCAAAAGGAATGTTTTATTTCTAAATTACTATTCTGTAGATCCTATAATATTTAATCTTTTAAAGTGCTATGGTGATTCAGAGTAGATAAAACTGAAATGCATGTTTTCCAGAAGACAAGGACAGAAACCTATTAAGGCAGAAAACCTAGACCATTAATTTTCCTCTACCATCTGTAATGGGAGGTTTGTGATAGTTTGTGACTTATCCCTTTCCTCAGAGATCACTTCTGGGCTCTGTCTGTGTTCTGTAAGACCTAATATCATCCCCCTGATAACAGGTATTTGTTACTTAGCAACAAGTTCTACTTGTATATACTGCAGTTGATAGTTAATTTATTTACACATTCTCTCCAAAAATGAATAGTTATGTTTTAGGTTGAAATAATACTTAAACTGATTATTTCAAAAAACTTCAAACAAACTCTGCTAGCAGCTCTGAAAAAAAAAAGAATATTAAGTTATACAATAATCTAAACATAAAGTAACATAACTATGTTTAGTTTGAATTAAATATCAGTGTTTCCCAACTATTTTGGCTTTAAAAAGTTTAAGCTGAATAAAAATCAAAATAAGGAAAACATAGTATGTTTTCTTTAGGAAATGAATGTGGGAGTGGCAATTTCATATGAATAGCTTTCCTCAAGTGAGAGATTTAAGTTGAACTGTAAAGTCAGAGTAAAGGTTGATGAGGCTTTTTGAAAGCTGAATGTGATCTAAGACCACCTCAATAATATGAAAACCTTTGTTGGGAAAGTAACATTTTCTGGCACTGTGATCTGTGTGACATTATATACATTTGACTCAAAAATAAAATGAAATAATATACCCTAATATAAAATAAAACTGTCTACAAATAACCTGTCAAAAATAAATAAGGTAAATGGGACAAATTAAGTTCCCATTACTATAAAGAATTAAGTAGAAACTGCATTATGTTTTGAAAGGAAAGTAGGAAATTTATGTGTTACTAGAGAGTGTTGCATATTTAATATGATTAATCCTGATTTTCAAATTAAGTAACAATAATCTAAAGTCTGAAGTTATTACATTATTTCCCCCAAAATAATTACTCATTAGTTTTTTAATAGAAGATGAAGGAGACATCCTGTTTACAACTTTAGTTTTTAGAAACATCAATAACTAAATGTTAAGTGCTACATTTTGCTAGTCATATAAGACAGGATATTAAACCTGTTGATGTGAAATACCTTTTTGACAACATACTCATTTGATATTTAAATTAGAAATTTAAAATATATATGATAATGGTTCTTAAGCTTATAGATTGTAATGAATCCTTTAAAAAATATAGTTAAAGCTAAGACACCTAACACCAAAATTAGACATATATAAAAGTAGCTTTAAAAAGTGTTTCAGTATTTACATTGCAGAAGTCTAATTAAACACAATATTTAATGAAAAATATTATAATGTAGTTGCCAAAAAAGCTATACTATTGTTTTTCTGATGTAATGCTGACTTGAATATTCAATCTGCTTTTCTTCTGGCAATAATAGAATTTTAAATGGCATAGGGCAAGAAAGGGTTCTTTTGTTTTTATCATTCATATTCTTCAGCACCATTCACATGAAGTTTATTTTAAGCAAAAAGAAATCAAATTTTTGTAATGGACAATGTTTTAAGGTCAAATTCTGGGCACTTAGTAGTATTTTTTTTCTTTTTGGTATTTTGGACCTCTGTTAAAAATGTCAGGGGGTAGATGTGAGAAATAAAATGTGAAGAGTGGTAATATTTGATGTATTAAAGCTTAGAAGAAACCATTGATTTGTGTTTAAAACTTAAAAAAAATTTAATTTCTTATCCTATAATCCTACTCTTGCCAAAATTTATACTTCCAGCAATTACCACCAAGATGTTTAAATAATTTTTAGTGTGCCTTAATATATCTTATCACTATTTCCTTAAGTTCTGCGTCTATGTTCAATTTATTTGATAATTATTTTTATTTTAATTATAACACAATTTTATTCATTATGGTGGCCATTTAGTTAATTTATTTTCTTATTTTAGAGTGAAAGGAGAAGAAAAGATATGTTAAGGAATTCCTTTTTCTCTAGAACTACTTTGTATCTTGCTTCTTCATTATTGTATTTACTTGATATATACATGTAAAACTTACCAGATGATAGCTTTTTATTATTATAGTCTTTTAAGTAACTATTCTAGGTAAGATTTAATTATTAATAATGTATTTTATTTCCATAAGTATAACCATATAAATGTTACATATTAGAATTAGTCTCAAATATGCAGAAGCTTCTTTTCTGAAGAACAAACTTAGTTTACCAAAAGACAAATTGTGTGTGAGTATTCCTATGTGTTTAGCATACTGAAAATATATGAAATATCTAGATATCTCATCTTCTCAAGATTCCAGAACAAAGCAGGCATTGCTATATAGTCTTGGGTATTTTATCAGGCAGTAGAGTGAATATCCTGTTGTTTTCATTGTTAGTTTTGGGAAAGAGTTTCAACTGTCCTTTATAACATTAATAATAAATTTAATTTCTGAAATACTGGTACAAATAAAATTTATTATTCACTCTTTTTAAGTAAACATAGAGATTTCTGGTCAAGATGGCAGAGTAGGTAAACACTGTGCTTGCCTCCTCTCACAACCACATCAAAATTACAACTAAACTACAGAACAACCATCATTGAGAATCACTGGAAGTCTAGCTAAACAGAAGTCCTACAACTAAGGACATACAGAAGAAGCCACCTTGAAACTGATAGGAGGGGGCAGAGACATAGAATGGGCTCGTCCCACACCCATGTGTGGTGATTACAAATTGGAGGAATATCTCAGCTGCAGAGGTCCCCACTGAGGAGTGAGGGGTCGCAGCCCCATACCAGGCTCCCCAGTCCAGGGTTCCAGTAGTGTTGCAAAGAGGATTCCCCAAAACTTCTGGTTGTGAAAACCAACCGAAATTGCAGCTGAGTGAGATAGAAGGTGGCCGCAGTCCCAAGTGCTCCTTTTAAAAGACCTATGCACGGACTTACTTGCTGTTGGACTTACTCACTCTGCGCTCCAGCACTGGGGCAGCAGCTCAAAAGGTGCCAGGGACACATTGGGAGGAACTGAATTGTCTGGATTCAGTGAGAGGGCTGGAAGGACAGCTTTCTCCCAGGATAAGTGTTGGCAGAAGCCCTTGTTTTTTTTGTTGAACCCTCCCCACTTCCAGCATGCAGGTGCAGGTGGCTGCTATATCTAAGTCTCCATCAATTTAGTGGGTACCATTTGGTCACCTTGCCCTGTTGATTTCCCCAGAAAGCCTCCCTGCCCAATTTACAGGCATACTGAAGCCACTTCCTGTGGCTTTTCCATACAAATGGTCTGTCTTGGCTCATGCTGCATACGTTCCTAAAATCTCTAAGAGGTTCCCAAAACCCAAACCAGTAGCAACTGGCCTTGGCATGTCCTGTACCTTGTGCTGAGCACCTCCTAGCTCTGTCTAGTGGCAGCAGCCCTATTCCATGGCTTGGCCTCTCTTAGGCACCGCCAAGCCCAGTGCAGGTGGCTGCCATGTGTGGATTGCTCTGTGGCTCATGCTGGGTGGCCCCGGTCAAATAACAGTCTGCAGGTGAACTTGGCCTATGGCATGACTGCTCTCAGGAGGCCCAAGGGTTGGCATGAACAGTGGCCAGTTTCGAACCACGCTGCCTCTGTGAATGACACATGCAAAGGTCAGACTGGGCAAGTATGAGAATCTTTCTAAAAAGTGAATCCAGGTCCAGAGGGTCAGCTCTGCACCACAGCTCCTCCACTGTAGTCAAGGCTAGTCCTCACAGATAATGAACTGGAGGGCCAATCTCTCCCATTGATGTGAAAACAGCAACCAAGGCTCAACTACAACAGGTGGGCACACACAACACACAAGGGACACACATGGCACATCTGGCTCAGGTGACCAGGGAGATTGTGCCATTGCGCCCCACAGCACACCTACTATATAAGGCCACTCTACTAAGACTGAAAGACATAACAGCCCTACCTAATACATAGAAAGAAACACAGGGAAGCCAAAATGAGGAAGCAGAGAAAGATGTGCTAAATGAAAGAATAGAAGAAATCTCCAGAGAAAGAACTAAACAAAATGGAGACAAGCAATCTACCGAATGCAGAGTTCAAAACACTGGTTATAAAATTGCTCAATGAACTTAGGGGAAGAGTAGATGAAGTGGATGAGAATTTCAAAAAAAAGAGATAGGAAACATAAAAATGGATATAGAAAATGTAAAAATGATCCAGTCATAAATGAAGAATACAATAACTTAAATAAAGAATATATTAAAGGGAATCAACCATAGATTAGATGAAGCAGAGGATCAAATCAGAAATTTAGAAGTTAAGATAGCAGAAAACAACCAAGCAGAACAGTAAAAATAAAAAAAAATAAAAAAATAAAAAATTAAAGAATGAGAACAGTTAATAGGGTCTTTGAGACAATATCAAATGTAGCAACATCCCCATCATTGGGGTATTAGAAGGAGAAGAGAGATAGCAAGGAATTGAAAACCTATTTGAAGAAATAATGACAGAAAACTTTCCTAACATGGTGAAGAAAATAGATATACAAGCCCAGGAAGTGCAGAGTCCCAAAAAAGATAAACCCAAAGAAGCCAGAACCAAGACACATCATAATTAAAATGTCAAAGGTTAAAGAGAGAGAGAAAATCTTAAAGGCAGCAAGAGAAAAGCAGTTAGCTACCTATAAGGGAGCTCCCCTAGACTGTCAGCTGATTTCTCAACAGAAACTTTGCAGGCCAGAAGGAATTGGCAGGAAATATTCAAAGTGATGAAAAGCAAGGACCTACAACAAGATTATTCTACCCAGCAAGGATGTCATTTAGAATAGAAGGACAGATAAAGAGCTTCTCAGATAAGAAAAAGCCAAAGGAGTTCATCACTACCAAAGCAGTATTTCAAGAAATGTTAAAGAGACTTTTTTAAGAAGAAGAAAAAAAAGATAAATATAAATACTAAAATGGCAATAACTACAAATCTATCAATAGTTACTTTCAATGTAAATGGATTAAATGCTCCAATCCAATGATAAGGTGGCTGAATGCATAAGAAAACAAGTACCTTATATACGCTGCCTGCAAGGGACTCACTTCAGATTAAAGGTCACACAGAATGAAAGTAAAGGGATGGAAGAGATATTTCATGCAAATGGAAACAAACAAACAAAAAAGCTGGGGTAGTTATTCTTATATCAGAGAAAATAGACTTGAAAACAAAGGCTGTAATAAGAGAGAAAGAAGAACACAATAATCCCATTTCTGGGTATTTATCCAAAGAAACCCAAAACACAACTTCGAAGGAACACTGCATTCATATGTTCATTGCAGCGTTATTTACAACAGCCATGACATGGAGGCAACTTGGATGACTGGATAAGGAAGAGGTAGTATATATATATATATAGTGTAATGGTATATTACTCAGCCATAAAAAAGAATGAAATCTTGCCATCTGCAACATCACAACAACATGGATGGGCCCAAAGAGTATTGTGCTGAGTGGAGTAATTCAGACAGAGAAAGACAAATGTCATATCATTTCACTTTCATGTGGTGTCTAAAGGACAAAACAAACAAACAAAATAGAAACAAACTCATAGATACAGAGAACATTTTGATGGTTTCCTGTTGGGAGTAGGGTTTGAGTTTGGGTGAAAAAAGGGAAGGGCCTAAGAAGTACAAATTGGTAGTTACAAAATAGTCATGGGGGTAAAAGTATAGCCTAAGGAATATAGTCAATACTCTTATAACAACTATGTATATTGTCAGATGGGTACTAGATTTATCGGGGTGATTGCATTGTAAGTTATATAAATGTCCAATAACTATGGTCTATGCCTGAAACTAATATAATATTGTATGTCAGCTGTAATTGAAAAATAAAACAATTATTAAAAATAAATGAATATTTTTAAAAAGAAGAAACCCAGAGAACTCCATAGACCAGTATGCCAAGTGAGGATATAAGAAATCGGTGAGGGTGAAAAAGGCCCTCACTTCAACCATGCGAACACCCTGATCTCAGACTTTCAGCCTCCAGAACTGTGAGAAAGAAATTTCTGTTATTCATAAGCCAAAAGTAAATAAGTAAATAGATAAATAAAGTGAACCATACACTGTTTTATGCCAATAAACTCTGTTGGGAAATTTGCATATACACATCTTCTTTGAAATACTTCTCACATTAATATTTTTGCCTATCAAGTCACACTAAGTATTGTTCTTTGAATTAAAAAAAAAAAATGTTGCCTTGCATCATTGTTGCCCCAATAAATTTTAATAAAAAAAATGTTGCTCTGATACAGGTTCTCCCCAATTTATGCAAAGTAGTTGATAGTGATTATTGGTTGTGTATATCATCTAGTCTCTCTGGTCTGAGAATTGTAGTTAATCCATCCACTCTTTCACTTATCACAAGATATTGGATAGCCACCATGGGTCCACACAACCTAGATCCTGGAGATAAAATGGTAAATAAGGTAGAAGTTGCCCTTTCATCATGGAACAGATATACTGTGTAGTCAGAGAACAGAGTGAAGCTGACTGCCTCTGTTGGGGAACAGACATGGTAGAAATCCAATACTGACTCTTAGATTGGTATGTTATCCCTACTTAATTAAACAGCCAGAGATTCAAAATCAATAATAGGCCTTTATTTTTATTTTATTTTTACTATTTCTCTTTTGAATTTTGTTGGTTTTATGTTATCATACAGAGGCTTGAGGATTTGACCCCTATTTGTATTTAAGTTGAAAGAATCGTGAAAGTAATTACCCAATGGCCATATTTCCTCAAACCATATGTTGATAACTGTCAATAACATTAATGTCATTAAATGGATGAAATGTTACAAATTTGTCCAAAATTTAGAACTCAGCCTCTGGAGTTGGTCACATATTTCATTGCTTGGTATTTGAACCTCACATCTCAGCCTTTCTGAAATTGCTCTGCTTCCATCCCTCAAACATCAAATTTAAAGATAAGTGCTAAGGAATTTCAAATGCCTCCTAAATATAATGTCTTTCACTCTCTGGTACCCTCCATACAAATAAACACTGCTTCTAACTGCTGAGTGGCAAACATTCAAATTAAGATGTTTAGTTTTCTACCAGTTTTTCTACACATAATTACTTGACCTATTTTTTTTTAATTTGGCATTTACTTGCTATGCAATGTTATTTCTATAATTAATTCCATTATATGTGATTTTGTTCCTAACAAGAAATACATTTCTTTTTACGAAGTTACTTCTGACATTATTTCAATACTTAAATTAAAGATATTGAACTTGCGTAATGCAGTAATTTTAAAAAATGGAATGAAATACTGGCAGCTATGCTAATCCGGGAGACCATCACTACACTGCATGACATAATTTCCAGTTCAGCAATCAGAAGCTTGTTAAGATCATCAGAAATTGAAACTGAAATTATTGTATTTGACATTGATAGATTGAAATTAAAATATAAATGAATTAGATATGTTATAGATAATCAGTTTTCAAATTTGGAGTGCAAATTTCATATTAAATGTTATTTTTTTCCTTTCCATGAAAGATGATCCCTACTCAGAAAGAGAGTAAACAAAAAGAAAATTTTAAAATCCTCCTTTGTAAAATTTTAAAACATCATAAAGTCTACTTAAAATATCTTTTAGCCATACATTTAAATAAATGATGGATCAACATCAATTAAACACGTCTGGCTCCCAAACCATGATCACCCAACAATGCCACAGGGCCTTCATAAACTTGTATTGTCATCTAAGTTACAGGATTTCAAACATATTTTAAATAAAACAACCATTTGAATTACAACTTTTGGCAATGATTCAAGATACTATATTTATCTAGTAATCTTCAAAAATATTCACAGATAGAATCAGCAAATTTAAAATGCTCAGTTAATATTGCAATAATTTACACGTATTTTTAAGTAAGTGAAAGTATGCTATCATACTTCTGCATCAAAGTTTCTACAAATCAGCTTTTTAATTATATCAATAATAGGAAAGCAAATTAGATGATAACAGTCAGTGAACTTCCCTTTAGACTATGTAAATCTCCATGAGCATCAAAATAGGAATATATACAGGTGCTTACATTGGAATGCTTTTGTATAATTAAAACTTTAGCGAACAGTGGTCCTCAGTTTAATATTTGAAGCTTTTAAAAAACAGATTTATTCTTGGTTTGAGCTTTTAGTGTGCTTTAAAAAAATCACAGGTTATTCTAATGAATTGATAGATCATTTTTATGATTAATTATATTTAAATATTTTCTTTCTTTTCCATTTAGTCTGTCAAATTAGAGGTAAAAAAAAACAAACCTTCCTCCAACATAACCTTGTTTAAAATGAGATGACAGTATCTGGGCAAATTAATAATAAATCATATTGGGGATGTTAAAAATATATATTTGTAATTTATTGTGTCTAACTTAAAGTAATACATAAAGGAAATAAGTATTAGCTGAACATGGTGGATGTTTTATTTGCATTTATTTTTATTCTTTCCTGAAACCCATAAGAATCACAGTAAAGAGAATAAAACGGAAGAGATGTCAACATAAATTTTGATGTTGAAAATTAGATGAGAAATCTGAAATGATTTATGTTTCAGCTTTCTCCATTTGGTTAAATACCCTCAAAGGAGTAACCAACAAAAGCAAAGTAATTCATAACACAGTTTCTCAGAAAGATTCAGGAATTGGTGACATCAATTATCTCTGAAAGCCAAAGTTTTGGTGGAGCTGAAACAAGATTTTAGTGAAATCTAACAAATACACAGTGAGATTCCCTGATTCTATTCCTCTACTTGCAAAGCCAGCAAATGACTTACTCATACCTAAGTAGAAGACAGTTTTACTATTTGGAAAGGTTAATACAGATTATCTCTAAAATCACTTGTGGGCTGATATAGTTTTTGAGAGATGAAGTGAATATTCAGAAATTAAAGAATGAAACTGCAAACTATTAAATTATCACCTCTTTTTCCTACCACTCTATATCTTGTAATCTCAAGATATTTGATAATTTTCTCTGGAATTAATTTCTGACACAGAAAGAAATTTCTATTGATATTTGGAAGTCCCAAAAAGAAACAGCCTGATTTCTGCCTAACCATTATTACAAAGGCCCAACAGTTCACCAGTTCCATTATTTTATACAGTGTGTCCTGTCAGTTTTAAATTGATTCAATATTAAATATGGGGAGCTAGCCAAAAATCAGTTAACCTTTGAAAGGAGGTGCTAATGTGAAAGGAAAAGAACAACATATGTAAAGAAAAAAATAAATTGATACAGAAAAATGCAAGAAGCAGAGGAAAATATGAGGTGTGATCACACAATACAGTGAATGTTTAAATAAAAAAAAAATTATTACAGTAAAAGATACATTGCCATTAATCCCCTTCAAAATACTCCATTCTCTTGGAACACACTTATCCTACCATTCTTGCCACTTTCTGAAGCAGTTCTGGAAGTGCTCTTTCATGAGTGTCTTTTGTTGCACTGTTGTGGCTGCCTCAATGTCCTGAATTGATTCAAAACATTTACCTTTCATGGTCATTTTGACTTTGGGGAAGAGCCTGAAGTCACGTGGTGCGGTGCCAGCTCCAGTGAATAAGGTGGATGAGGACACACTGTAATGTTTTTATTTGACAGAAATTGCCATACCAGAAGTGATGTGTGACATGGAGCCTTTCCACTGTGATCACAAAGTAAGGTGAATACTGCTGCCCAGTGTTATCCAACGGAAAGACAGGGATCTTCAATATGGGAAGTGGCATGTCAAACCTTAGTAACAGTGTGTGACACACTTCAGCTTGTTTGGCGCAGTCAGTCAGATGTGAGCTATGGTTTAGAGAAGGTGTGTTTTAAAGTATGCCCTAAATCATCCTCCACTATGGCAATGCTCCGTATCACACATTGCTTCTGCCTGATATGTGGCAATTTCTGTCATGAAAAACATTGTGGTGTGTCCTCATCCACCTTATTCACTGGATCTGACACTGTGTGACTTCTGGCTCTTCCCCAAAGTTAAAATGACCATGAAAGTTAAATGGTTTGAACCTATTTAGGACATCAAGGCAGCCACGGCAGTGCAACTAAAGACACTCAGGAAAGAGGACTTCCAAAACTGCTTCAGAAAGTGGTAAGAATGATGGGATAAGTGTGTTCCAAGTGAGGGGGGGGGGCATTTTTGAGGTGGATTAATGGCAATGTGTCCTTTACAGTAATAGTTTTATATTTTTTAATTTAAACATTCACTGTATTTTTTGATCACACCTCATATAAAGAGAAGTAAAATTACCACAATTAATATACAGAGATAATGAAAATGACCTATATTCATGAATCCAAGGTAGGATGCATCTTTTAAAAAGTGAATTTCAAAAAAGAACTCTTAGAAATTAAGAATATTACTTTTTATAAAAATGTGGAAGAGATGTTAAAGAATAAAGTTGAAGACATACTGGAAAAAGTAGAGAAGCAGTATTATAAAACAACAGAACATAGAGGGTAAAATTAGAAGAGTAATCTAAAACACCTAACATGGGACTTATATGTGTCCTAGAAATAGAGAACAAAGAAAATATAGGGATGAAATGTCCATGAAAAACTGCTAAGACATGAAAACTAAGATTTTTCTAGATTTAAAGGGTCTAAATAAAGCTTAATATGAATGAACAATCATACCATGACACATCACTGTGATGTTACATAAAACTTCAAAATAAGTGACAATCCTAAAAAGTTCAAATGAGAAAGACAAAACAAAACCATGATCACATACAAAATACCTGGAAAAGAAATGAAGCAGAAAGACAATGTTATCCAAATACTGAGTAAATAGTTTACATCCTGGAATTCTGTATCTGGTTAAAAACTATCACACTAGCTCTTTATGCTCCTGCCTATGCCATTCCACACCATCCTCTACCTGAAACGTAAAATTCAGGAAACTTTGATGATGTTTACTAATTTGCACATTATTGGCTGAATTCAGTATAAGTAGTATCCCTACCCAGCCCCACCCCAAGGATAGCACATGTGTGATTGCTTGAGAATGTATATTAGTACCCAGTTTGTCTTAATATTGCCTCTGGCTTATTCGTATGACTTCTCTTCTAGAGCCACTTTCCAACCTGTAATTTCCAAGTAGATTTATAATAGCATAAACCCTATCTTTTCTGTGGCTTTTCTAAAACCCTGTATCCCATGACTCCAAAAAGCCTAATGACTATTCTTTTCATGATTCTGGCACTAACTTTGGGCGCGTTTTGAGGTTTTGAGACATGCTGATTAGCTCTCAGAATGCCCCTAGATTGGATTCCTGAACACTCTTTTATTAATAGTCAACAAATTGGATCTGTCATACATTATATTCATTGAAGATATTTTGTTTGTAAACAAGTTGGCATTTCTTAGTTTTTCTGGTATTTAGAAAAAGAATTTTATTTAATGGTTATTCCTGATCACAGCTCTTATGGGTGTTTTCCTTGACTGTATTAAACATATTCATTCCTCACGGACCTCTGCTTGTTATAGTCAGCTGCTAATTTTTACTGTCTTCCGTCTGATAACATCTTCACCATAGCATGAATATCCTCAAAGATCTGGTCCATTAATATTGCCCTCCCTTTTATCTAATAGTGAGGTTGATTTCTTTTTCCACCTTCGTATTTCTTTGAACTTTCCAGGACACTTATTAAAATACCATGTACATAATATGACTAAAACATTCGGTATGGGAGAAAAATATTTAAAGGGGGTACTGGAGAGACATTTGGTAATTGGCTCTAGTATGGTTATGATCTTTTCATGACAAATTATGTCTTTTATCAGTATACCTTATTCTTTTATATAGTACACATTATTCTGTCTTTAGCTTTAAAATTGAAATTAAATTATATTTAGTCTGATATTAAAATTTTCTACAAGCTATTTCAGGTTTCCTTTTATCTGATACATATATTGATTGATTCCATCCATACTTACATAATTAATTTTTCTGTATTTTGCAGAAATAAAACAATATATTGCTTGACCTTTGTTTATTTAATTATAATACAATTTGGCATTTGTCTTTTTATAGCAAGGTTAATTTAGGTATATTGCCATTATTATTTTAGAAGTATTCTCTCCTAATTTAGTTTTTTGTTTTATATTTGTTTTTGATTTTATATTTTCTGCTTTCTTAACTTTTCCTGGATCACTTACATTTTCTCTGTTATTCATACATTTACTTTTATTTTTCTGTTGGTAGGATCCACTAATGACAAATATTCTCATAATATCATCATTTTTGGCATTACTTATTTAGACAATTTACTGAGTTATTCACTCACTTTCACTTTCCATATTATGGTTCTACTTGGAGTCATTTCTGTTCTTATTGGTGTACTTCTGTGAGTGCTTTCAAAGAATATGATTGCATACTAAACTCTCTGAGAACTTACATTTCTGAGAAAATATTAAATTGGCCAAAATATTCAAATGATGGTATATAAAATGTGCTGCTCAGTGACTAAAACAAACAAACCAAAAAAAACCCTATTAATATCTTTAACCACTTCGAAATATCATCTAATGAGAAATTTGAAGTCAGTGCTATTCTCGTGTCTTGTTGGTTAACTTTTTTCTCTTCTGGTGATTCTGGAATCGTCATGTTTTCTTTGAGGTTCTTAAATGTAAAAGCAATATTTCTAGTTGTGTGTTTGTATATGTTAGTGTGTGTGTGTGTGTGTGTGTGTGTGTGTGCGTGCGCACATTTGATTTGCTTTTATATATCCTACTTGTCATTTCCATATTTAATTCTTAGAAATTCTAGTTATTATATCATTCAATATTCCTATCTTTCATTTTTTCTCTTATTTGGTGAGTCCTAAAATATATGTTGATCTTTCTAATGGAATTGGTCTTGGATAGCTCCTTTACCTCATCATCCAGTTCATTAATTCCATCTGTTGAACGTATTCTTGTTTCTATCCAACATATTTATTGAGATCTTTCTTTCAGCAATTAACATTTTATACACAATCATTAAATCGACTTTGCTTCATATGCTTGCTTCTGTTGCAAGTTTGTACTTTCATCTCTTAACTTTTAGGAATATTGATTGTTTTTTTAAACTGTTGTTCTGCCTTGTATGTAAATTTAGTTGTTTAGTTTATTAATTTTCTTCATGGTGATTGTGCTCTTCAGGTATTCTGCTTGCTTCCTATAAAGATATCATATTTGGTAGATATTACATCATTACCTAGTGATTCAGATCTGACCAATGGATGAAATTCTAAACCTTACTTTGTGCTACTTCAGGGAAATTTAGATTGTTGGGTGAATATTAAGGCAGAGAACTCTAGAGCTACATACAGGTCTCAAACATATTTTATTTACTTTATTCACCACCCTCCCCTCTACACCGCCTACGACGAGGCTCATCCTCAGGGAAACACCCAGACCCTCTGATTATGATGTTTCAATATTAAGTATGATGTTTGCTTTAGGTTTCTGGTAGATAAATTTTAACTTAAATGTATACATAATGAGTTCTATTTTGTGAAGAGTTTTTATCATCAGTTTATGCTAAATTTTATTTTATTTTTTCCTGCAACTGATGGTTCTATTTATAAGTCACGGTTGATTAAGGCAAAGTCTCCAAACAAACCGGATATAGAAAGTCTCCTATCACATTTGTAAGTCCTCATGATTACTAGGTGATGTGGGACAAGTGGAATGGTGTAACTAAAGTTAATATATTTATATAAAAGAATTTCCAATTGGGGCTAGAAATGGGGTATTACCTATGCTTGGAGGTTCTATGTGTTGAAGGTAGCACCAATAATTCTTCTAAGGAAGATATTTCTGTCCTCCTTTACATTGCTGTGGATTTTTTTCCTTAAAGTGTCCCAAATGTGCTCATCAGCACCCCCTGCTTTCTATATTATGGCTATTACTTCAGTTCTTACAGCATTTTCTCCTCATTGTCTAGTAACATTACTGCTTCTCAGAAGGGGTAATTATAAATGTAGTACTCATGTCTTCTATCAAACTTATCTTATGTGCATTTTATATTAACTTTTCCTAATTTTTAGTAATGTTGGGGTTTTTTGTCATTTTATTTGTAATCCTATTTATTTCTTAGGATATACAGGACAAGAGAGAATCAGTAGGTAGAGAGAACTATTGTCATTTAGGCCTCTATACTTACTTTATAATATTACATGAAAATCTGTAGGAAGATCTTTACTAATTTACCTATTGAGAAAACCACAGAATATATTCAATAACTGGCTTACACAGGTTTTCATGTGTTACCCAATATATTTTGCAAATTAGAAATAATGAAATAAATTTAAATTTCCTCACTTGTATCCATATCAATTTGCGACTTCATCAAGATATAAGGTATGCTTCATAGCACTATCGCCTAATCTAGACTCCAGATGTTATCCAGGCAAATTAATTTATGTATTTTTTTCAGAAAAGAATTAGCATAATTAGGGCCTTTCAAACTTAAAATTATTATAACACGGGATGTAATATAAAGGTAAGCATTCTCAATAATCATTTCCCTTTAGATTCGATGACAATTAAAGGATTATTTTGGGTGAGATACTAGTGCTTTAAGGTATATATTAATTACTTTCTCTCCAATTTGTTCTGTCTTAAAATGTCTTAGATATATCATATATAGCAATATTTTGAGATATAATCACAGAAAACCATAAGATAATCTGACAATGAGATGATTTTGTGAACAATAGAGCAACATTTATTGTGGTCTTGTAATTGAAGTAACCATTTTAAGACAAATAAATCATAAAACAAAATGGAATATAGCTCATTAAAAAGAAATTATGTTGTGAATAGAGAAAAACAGTAAATACTACAGGAAATATCCATAAATGAGAGAAAGACACAGCTGCATAAAACAGACCCTTTTCAACCAAATATTGTGTTTTAATTGAATTGCCTGCTGAGCCAAACAAAAATCAGGTCTCTCCCAGAATCAGATTCTGACTGTCATGCACTTTAAGTGAAGGCAAGCAAAATGCCTCTCCATGCTTCCAGAGAGGGTTATGGCTTTCACGGGGCTCTGGAAAGCTTTTCAACAGGGTTTTTCATAATTGTGTTTTCCCTAGGTTAAAAGAAATCTCTACTCTCAGTGCCTTCTTTATTCCCTCAGGTACTTCCCTACCTGTGTTACATGACAGACCACTGTGACTCACAGGAGGAGCCCTCTTTGCAAGATTCAAACTAATTTTACACAAACTTCAACGAAGCTTTAGAGTATTGAATTTTTTAAGTAACGCAAGTCCTTTTTCAGAAGTATTCCAATTAGTGTTTGCTCCTTCATGACATCCTGTATCTTTTCTAACTGGCACAGTAAAATTTGTGCTGTATAAGTGTGTTATATGCGTACACATCTTATGTCATCTTATAGCAAATATTTACACACATATATAAGTGTATGTATATAGAGAGATTTATGTGTATGTTATTTTTATTTTACCAGAATTATTTATATATATGTGATATACATGTGTATTGTGTATATATGTATATGCAGACACATATACATATATTTCAAAATGTGGCACGTCAATAATAGCTAAATTCATAGCCCAACAACCACACATCCACCATTAGCATTACCTTTTAGAAACGTCCTTGATTACTTTGTTTATAAATTGGGACGCTGTTATATACCACATCAGTGTGATATGCAAATGAAATAACATCTGTAAAATATCTAGAACAGAGCCTTGAAGGCATATCATATGCATTACACTAATGTTAAATCTGCCATTTTAATTAATGAGGGAACCAAATTCCAGAAAGTTTAAGTGATAAGCCTAAGTACATAGGAGTAAAAAGAGACAAGAGAATTCAGATCAAATCTCCCTCTGAAAGCATGACCTTCATTATGCTACATTTTACTTGCATTCTTTATCTTAAGGAGCACATTCTATTGTACATATTTGTGTCCAGGAAGATGATTAAGAACAAAGCCAAAATATTCCAAGGAAAAGTCTTCGGCTATATCTGTTATATTGTTGTCACTTTAAAAGTGGGAAAGTGCAGATCCACAAGTGTATGTCTAATTTCAAATTATCTATGGCTATTATTTATTTTCTAATTTTCTATCTTTACATTTCATAGTGGTTTAATTAAAAAAGACACTGTCCAAATTTAATATATCTTACTGTCTTGCAGTCATAGAAGTAACAGGGCATAAAAACTGGTTATTTCTGAATAGTTTTCAGATGATTTTGATAAATGGTGAAATTAATCATTAACTCAAACTTTTTTTTTTGCTTCAAAGCAAACATGTGATATATAGTTCCAAGTCCTATTCAGAATTCAACAGGCTATGCTGTATACAGCAATAAAAAATGCATTGAAACAGCAAACTTGCAAAACAAAATGGACAATGATGTCACAACAAAATTTACTACGTATTACTCTCAGTTTTAGGGATTTCATTACTGGTATGGAATTTGGGAGGCTATAAAGGAAACATTAGTGACAAATGATTTTTCATTAGCGTTGATCCATCTATGTTACCATACACATATAGAGGAAATAAATATAGATTAAGGTTTAATACTTAATACTTATAAGCACAGATTTTATTCAGGGTTGTGTCTTCTTAACTATGAATAATAAATAGCACATCTTGGAGGACATATTTTGAATTTTATGTGAATATTGTTCACATTATTGGTGAAAAAGCTTTGATGTTATCAATCTGTGCTTCAGAAAATAAGGATTTATATATTTAGATTTTATATATTCTACTATTAAAAGGACACAAGACTGTATATGACCTGTTTTTTTCAATTATCTTTTCACTGTTTGGAATAAACTAAGGTATAGTCCAGGGATTGATTCCTTCATTAATCATTTTAAATTTCATTCATCAATTCATTAAACAAATATTTATTATGAATCTACAACAACCACATTCCTTTTTTTTTTTTTTTTTTTTTTTTCATTGAGAGTAGAAATAAATCAAACGTCTTCCCTCATGGAGCTTAAAATGTAGTAGGAGAAAACAGACAATAAATACAAAAAAATACTGAAATATCTATCACAGAGAAAAATAAATTAGGAAAACAACAGAGAATGCCAGGTGCAATTTTAGATGGGATGGTCAGTGTTATGGTTGAACTGTGTCCACTAAGAAAATACACATTGAAGTTTAATCTTCAGTACCACAAAATGTGAACTTAGTTGGAAATAGGATTGTTGCAGATGTAATTAATTAAAATTAGGTCATACAGGAATAGAGTGGACCCTTAATCCTATATGATTGGTATCCTTATAAGAAGAGAAAGGGGACACAGACGGAATACGGCTTTGTAAAGAAACTGAGACACAGGGAGAATGCTGTGTGAAGATGGAGGCAGAGATTGGAGTGATTCATTTATAAACCAAGGAATGCCAAGGATTTCTGGCTGTCACCATAATCTAAGAGACCGGCATGAAAGAGATTCTCCCTTTGTGCTCTCAGAAGGAACTGATCCAGGGTTAAGAGAATAAATTTCTGTCCTTTTAAGCCACCCAGGTTGTGGAACTTTATTATGCCAGGGCTAGTAAATAAACACAGTGAGGAAAACAGAGAGAGAGAGAGAGAGAGAGAGAGAGAGAGAGAGAGAGAGAGAGAGAGAGGCGATATTTCAGTATAGACATGAAAGAGGCTGTGGGGACAGAGTCCCAGAGAGCAATTTCCAGGCTCTTGACTTCACATGGAAAGGTCTTGGCTCGGTTATTAGATGGCCATCAGCTGTATTCAGATGGTCATCCACCTTGGCTGGGTGGCCATCAGCCATTACTGGTTAGCCATTAGCCACTAATATAACTGCCGTGGCTACACTAGGGGCTTGGTTGGTTGGCAGAGAAGCAGACGGCAGATTGCGGATCATGTGGATCCTCCTTCCTGGTCTCACCTGACCACCAGCGAAACTGGGGCACAGGAAGACCCCTTGTTGGGGTACTGGTGGATGTTTGCTTTTGTGTCTCAACAAGCTGCCAGAGAGAATATAGTGGTATGACTTCCCCATCTATTGCTCCGTGGTTGTTCCTTCTCAGCCTCACCATATCCTGTGTTCCAGAGGCCCTGCATTACAGAGGTAAAGAACAGATCCATGTGAAAAGTCAATGGAAGAGATTCGAGGAAAACAAAAATGCACAACTATGTTTCTAAAATTAAAGGTGACTTTTGTGTAGCTGGAATGGAATGTTAAAAGAAGTTAATGGGAGATACATTTTAAGAATTAGGAGGGTGGGAGAACCATTCAGGCTCTTCAAGGTTAATGCTTATACTTATTTTATTTTATTTTATTATCAGTAGTGGGAAGGGAAGCTGTAGGTGAATTTTGAGCCGAAGAGTGACTTAATCAGATTATGTTTGAATTGGATTAATCTAGATGTTATGTTGAGTATGAAATGAAAAGGACAGTGTTAGAAACAGAGGCAACATTTAGGAAAATATTGCAGATATTCAATAAAGATGTTATGTTGCTTTTTCCACAGTGGTAGCAATAGCTATTGTGTAGATGGGTTAATTGGATACCCTAAATATATTTAGAGCTTATGATATTTGCTCTGATGGCTCAAATATAGGATGTGAAAGAAACAAGTCAACATGGTCTATAAACTTGTGTCCTAAAAAATTAGTGGAATGGTGTTATTAACTATTTTGACAAAGAAAAGAACTTGGAGAGCTGACTACCAACTCTTCAGGTTTCGACCAACACTTCAGGAGAAAGACCAACACTTCAGGTTTTGATATATTGAGTAGACATTCAAGTGGAAATACCAAGTAGGCTACCAAATATGTGAGCCTGGAATTCAAGGAATGGTCAGAATATAAATTTGAGAGAAGTTAGTATAATTGTATTGCCACGCAGGGTTTCATGTGGGGTCTCTTGTCCCGCTCCCCACAGAAGAATGCAGGATATGGTGAGGTCAAAAAGGAACATCCACAGAGCCATAGATAGGGGAGTCATACCACTATAATCTCGCTGGTGGCTGGGTTGGAGACACAGGAAGCAGGAGCCACATGATCCACAACCCACCGTCTGCTTCTCTCTGCCAGCCAACCTCACTTGCTAGCTGCAATCTGCTCTTGCTAGCTCAGCCACCATTTTCTTGCTAACCCCCATTTGCTGCTAGTGTAGCCACAGCTGTTATATTAGTGACCAATGACTCACTGGTTAGAGCTGACAACCAACTAGCCACAGCGGATGGCCATCCAATCACAGTTGATGGCCATTTACTACCCAAGTGAGTACCTTTTCATGTGAGGGCGAGAGCATAGACACTGCACTCCTGGCTCTGTCCCCACATGTATCATTTCTAAAAGCATAAAAATGGATAACCTCACTAAATAAGTGTGTGTAAATAGAAGAGAGGACCAAGAACTGAGTCCTAGCCAATTCCATGGTTAGAGAGTGGATGATGAAAAAGAATCAATAAAGGAGGTTGAGGAGAAAAAGGCAGAGAGTTAGGAGGGCAGTTGGTACATTGGGTCCTCAAAAAATGTTTCATTATAAAATTGATGAAATGCCATAGGAACTTCTGTTGTTTACATCAGCCTGTGGTAAAATTGGTTCATAACACATTGTTTGGCTTAAAAGTTGCAGACCCTATCGACAGCAGTTAACTGTGGACTTACTGTCAAGTGTTTTTTGAAGGTAAAGGCAGAACGTGTTTCAGGAAATAAAGAATAAGCCTCTGGGCCATGTTCTGCCAATCAGTCAATAAAATCAGTACTAAATTTCAGCCGTCCGGTTTAGCAGTGGAAGGATCATTTGTGATTTAATTAGGGGCAGTTTTGGTGTAGTGCAGGAGTCAAAAGTCTGGAGGAAGTAGACTGAAAAGAGAATGAGAGCAGAGGTACTGAGGAAAATCTAAAAGAGACTTTCTGTAAAGATAAAGGAAGAAATATGGAGGTAGCTAGAAAGGAAAGTGGTCATTGATTTTGTTAAATGCGTTTGTAGGAGGATGAAAATGTTCCAGTCGAGAGGAAAATATCCCCCTGATTCAGAATAAACAAGAGAAATATTATATACTTATCTTTATCTTTGATTAGATGAGGGTGGGGTACAATTATTGGATTAGTGTATTGGTGGAGAGGTTGGCTTTTATTGCAAAACAGGATTGACCATCCATAGTAACAAGCGTAACTATAAAGAATGTGAACACAGATGCAAGTGCTTAGGTAGACATGGCAGTAGGATGTATAGAGTTTTCTTACAGTTTCAATTTTCTCAGTGAAATTGAAAGCGAGGTCAGGGGCTGAGAGATAGACTAGGAAGAAGGTGCTGGCGATTTGATGAGAGATAAAAATGTCTATGAAATTAATGACCAGGAGTGTGAAAGAGTGAATGGACTAGGACAATATCGTGAGAATGGCAGGTAGCATTTAAGACACATTCAAGGTTAATGATAATGACTTTAAAGTGAGGCAGTCAGCCTGGCTGTGGATTTTTTTCTAGATGCCTGAAGTTGCAAGGTTGTAGACATAAATTGGATAGAAAGTTAGATTTAACTGCCCAGGGTATAATTTAGCCTGATTGCCTCTCACATAATTGCCTATCACTCCCCTGATTCTTTACTATGTTGTAACTACAAGTTATCTTGCCTGTTCTAGCTACAGGTTAACCTCCTGTCCCTCAGTCAATGTTGTTAGGACTTAGGCATTAGTGTTTACTAGCTTCCTGTTCTTATTATGTGAATATTTTGTCAGTCAGCATGTCTTAGGGAAGGTTTTCCTTGCCCATGCTATCTAACTAACTTTTCATCTCCATCACTGTGCCCCATTTCCTTATCTACTATATTTATCTACATGATATTTATCACTACCTGCCCCTATTTTAAAGTATTATGTAATTATTTACGTATTTAACATCTGTCTCACATCTTCCCTTTACAATAAGTACAAAGGGAATCCAGATTACATAGAGTGTAGAATTCTTTGTAATAACTTTAGATTTCATTGTGAATGATTGGGAGGACCATGAGATGATTTTGTGTATAGGTATGATTATTTTCGGACTGATATATTTGAAGGTGCCACTGCATACTGATGTGGGCACACCTAAGTGGGGAGACAGCAGAAAACATAGAGATCAGTTTGGAAGCTATGAAAATATTTCTGATAATAGATAAAGTTGTATTGGATTAAAGATGTAATAGCATTGATAGTGAGACTTGGACGTAGAGCAAAAACCCCAAAAAACTTGGTAATGAGAAATATGAGAAAAAGAAAGGCATCAGAGACACTTCGCTTAGTGCTTGAGAAATTGAATACATCATGGCCATATTTACTGAAATGTTAATATTGATAGATGTTCACATTTTATTGAAGGTGAAGAGTCTGAAGATAGGAAAATAGAATTCTGCTGTAAGTCAGAGATAAACAAAGCATTAAGTTTGAGATTACAAAGCATTGACAAAAACAATTCCAATATAGGTGATATTTTTGCAACTATGAATTACAGACAATATACCATGAACATTACATAAATTAATACATGATCCTCATAAAACATCTGAGGTAAATATTACGGCTGCTTCAATTTATACACAAGGGATTTGAGCTGGAGAGTTAAGTAACTGTATATTCTTAGCTTCAAAAGAGTATTGACCTTGTAGACATCCATGAAACTTCTTTTTAGTTTCATATTTTACTTCCGAGTAGAGAAGACAAGTAATGTATTATTCAGCTATTTTCACAATAATTCAGAGAAATGAACCGTTCCCAAACTCAGAGGCTTAATGCACTATTACGTGTCATGTGGATCAATGAATCTGCTTGGGTTCAGCTGATCTGAGCTTCTGCTTCAGATTGTGGAGTCTCAAGTGGTTCTGATTTTCACTGCAGGCCTGTGGGCCACAGAGACAGCTCTGCTCATTTTGTCTGGTACCAGGAGGTTAATCCAAAGCATTTTCTTATGGAAAACAACAAAGGTACAGGGAAATAAGGCCTAGACACACAGTTACTTTCATCCCATTTTATTAACCAAAAGAAGTCATGTGGCAAAGCCCAGAGTCAAGAAGTAGAGAGCTTTATTATATCAATAACCAGGTTGTAGCAATAGTGTGGATCCTGGAGCTGAAAAATTGGAGAAAAATTAGAGTTGATCATTAAATGTTCAATAATTAATAATCTATATCTGTCTGGAGCTTAGAGGAGATGTCTGGAATGAAGTTTGTTATTTACTGTGTTTCCCCAAAAATAAGACCTAGCCGGACCATCAGTTCTAATGCATCTTTTGGAGCAAAAATTAATACAAGACGTGGTTTTATTTTACTGTAATATAAGACCGGGTCTTATACAATAATAATATAATGTAATATAATATAATATAATATAATACCAGTTGTAATACAATATAATATAATATGATAAGACTGGGTCTTATATTAATTTTTGCTCCAAAAGATGCATTAGAGCTGATTATCTGGCTAGGTCTTATTTTTGGGGAAACATGGTAGCATATACATAGTGTTTAAACCACGGAATAGTATGGGGTAAGCAAGAAAAGAGAGTGTGCAATAAAGAGTTAATTTCTCAGGTTTAGGATGTTCAACTGCTGCATATTCCAAAGGGAAAAAAAAAACACTGGTCTTTGACTAGCTGGATCTAATCTCTAAGTATGTGAAATATCTTGCATGATAAGAGTGTCTTTGTATATGTGGGACCTGGAGCCATGTCAGATAGTTTATGTTAACTGTGATTTATGGTAGTCTTGGGTCATGCTGTGTCATTCTGACCTCTGGAGAAGCTGGAGACTGAGTCAATTAAACCAGCACTCCATGGCTTCACGACTACCCCTCAATAAAAATCCTGGACACCAAAGCTCAGAAAGCTTCTCCCTGGTTAACAATACACATTCATAGGAGGTCTGATAATTAAGTTCGCAAATTTTGTTGCAATGATGTTGCTAACTTTTTTTAATATCGGATGGATTATTTTAATCACAAAATAATAAGTGAAAATGTTATGAAATGTTGAGGTAGGAGGAGTCTATGGAGGTTTGAATATAGTAAACACGCTGTAAAATATTTCAGAGATTGGAAGATGAAGTTTATTAAGAAAATTGAAGAGAAGGTTCAGCATAGGGTCTTTTGAAATGTGTGGTGATAAGTTTAAAGTACAACCAATTAATATAGCTTGCTTCTATTTCAATTGTGTTCAATTGGTGGAGTTAAGACTTGTAAAAAAAACACGAGTTTAACCAGATTTGGAGTTTTTCTAAGTTAGTAAAACAGATACACAGGGGAGTTGTACAGAAATAAAGGAAGATAAGGATGAACTTTGAAATCAAAGAATAGGTAGGTAGTGAGGTAAGTGGTCCTATACATGTATTAGAGGACGCTAATCAGGTGAAGAATCGTGGGAATGTAGTCATGTATATCTTTTACATAAATATAAATGAAAAGTTGAAAGACGGCAACCCTTCAGAGTTGATGCTTAAAACAAAGGATTTCAGATGAAGTTCAGTTACTTGTCATTAGAAACTCCAGCATGTAACCATGTGGGTGAGTTGTGGATGTGCTGTGTGTAAATAAGTCATCCGGAAGGAAGAGTTCCCATAACGAATGTGAAAATTACCTTTATATCAAAATCAAAATTATGAAAGAATATCGTAAGAGTTCAAAAGGAATATTTATTTAGATACATATAATTTGCATAATATTATATGGACCTGGAAAAGCAAACAATAGTGTCATGCAGGGTGTCACATGGGGTCTCAGCTCCCGCTTCCAACATAAGAACTCAGGACATGGCGAGGCCAAACAGGAACACCCACGGAGCCACAGATAGGAGAGTGTGGGGACAGAGCCCCAGAGAGCAGTTTCCAGGCTCTAGGCCTCATGTGGAAAGGTGCTGGCTCAGGTAGTAAATGGCCATCAACTGTGATTGGATGGCCATCAGCTGTGGCTAGTTGGCTGTCAGCTGTAACCATTGAGCCATTGGCCACTGATATAACTGCCGCAGCTGCACTGGTTGGTGAGTCGAGGGGAGTCGAGGAGAGTTGGTCGGTTGGCAGAAAAGCAAACAGCAGGTCGCATGTCATGTGAATCCAGCCTCCAGTGAGACTGTAGTGGTATGACTCCCCTATCTATGGCTCCATGGGTGTTCCTTTTTGGCCTAGCCACATCCTGCGTTCTTATGTGGGGAGCGGGAGCAGAGACCCCGCAGGCCGCCCTGCCTGACAGAGAGTCATACCACTATAGTCTCACTGGCGGCTGGGTTAGAGACACAGGAGGCAGGAGCCACACGATCCGCAAACCACCATCCACTTGTCTCTGCCAACCAACCTCACCTGCTAGCTGCAATCTGCTTCTCTGCAATCTGTAATGCACACTCCGTCACACCACACCACGCCACGCCAGGACACCACACCACCACCTTGCTAGCTTAGCCACAGCAGTTATATCAGTGGCTAAGGGCTAACAGGTAACAGCCGATGGCCAACTAGTCACAGCTTATGACCATCTACTACCCGAGCCAGCACCTTTCTATGTGAGGCCGAGAACCTGGAAACTGCTGTCTGGGGCCCTGTCCCTACAGAGAGATACTTACATTTAATAACTTCTTACTGGTATAAACCCAATAGGTTTTGCAACTCATTCATAAACCCCCTCAATACTATTATTATGATTGGTACACTTTTAGGAGTTTCATTTTTAATAAAAGCAAATAAATAGAACTGAAAAACATCTAGCCAGAAGAAAAACTTTGATACTGTTAATTCTGATTCCAAAGAATTAATCTTCATGTACTAAATTGTGCCATGTATACTTACTGAATCTGTTTTCATGTTAATTATGTATGTAATCACGAGAGAATTATAAATCATCTTAAAGAAATCATAATTATCAGTGACAACAAACTCTTTAATTTACTGATAAGTAGTATTTGTTTTTCACTTACTAGCATCAGATAACAAAATCCTCAAACAATGGAATGTTAAATTTCTTATAGTTGTTCAGAAATATGTTTATAATATATTTGTGCAAATCCTAGTGGTCTTGTCATAGACATTTTTCATATAAACAAAAATATAATAAAATATAGCAAAAGTAACTAATATAATGATCCACATAAGAACTAAATGTTTTTAACCTCTTAGTGAGTCTCATTGCTTTTGTCATTCCTATACTGAGAGTCTTATTAGTAACAATGTGAGCACTTGTCTCCACAATTATGTTGCTTATTTTTCCAATACTTTTGTGAAATTTGGATTATTTAGCTCTTTGGTATAATGAGGCCTGTTAGTTAATTTATTATACAAGTAACATGCCTAGTTACATGACTGAATAAGGCTTTGCTTTTGCACTTGTTTGTTGTTCTTATTGGTCTTATTGATCCTTATTGAGGAAGGGAGGCATATCGTTTTTCCACTGCCCCCTCACATCATTTATTATTCTATGTTTTACATAGAATGTGGACAAGTTTCTCACTACCCAGGGCTTATAGTTTATTCTTGTTATGAAAAAGCCAATGGCTTTACTTTCACATCGTATAACATTCCACATAACTTAATATTCCATCATACTAAATTCTTAAGTGTATAGGAATGTCTTCTAGGTTCCATTGTGTCAAGTTGCTCAATGACGTTCACAAACTACAAAGAGCTGTCTACCTCAGATTACCCTGGTAACTCAGGGTCCTTTTCCTCTTTTATTTACCACACTTTCATTCAAAAGGAAAACTTTATTCACAAACTCTATTCCTAGAACCATTTGTCAAACTTCTTATAACTAACAATAAAAATTAGACCAATATCTGACTTCTCCACAATTCACATTACAGAAAATTCCTACTGTTTAAGAAATGGGGTAGCGTTCTCTCCACTGGTAGAGTTCTCTCCATTGTTCTGGGATGATCCTTTGTGTATGCACGTCACACGAGGTATATTCCTCTGTCATATAGAAGCAATCATGACTTTGAAATATTCCCCTGTTTTAACTAAAGATTTTAATGTCATTTATATATACTGTTTTTCAGGATTCTGGATCAGTCAATATTTTCTTTAAAACTAATCATTGAAGAAAAAGCTTTAGGGAGATCATGCCCAATTATCCCAAAGGAATTGCTTTCAGGAATGCCAGAAAATAGAATGATTTCTAATTTTTTAAAAAGATGAGAATGTATCTGTTTCTACATAGTTTTGCCATTTTCTGCCTTTTTAAATACATTCCTATCCCCAGTTATATTTATATAAAAATAGAAATGAAGCTATGGAAATTCAGGAAAGGACATTTTCGACAATAGTATGCACTTTAATCCTAGTACACTACTTTA
Organism: Rhinolophus sinicus; assembly: GCF_057876585.1. Taxonomy (NCBI): domain Eukaryota; kingdom Metazoa; phylum Chordata; class Mammalia; order Chiroptera; family Rhinolophidae; genus Rhinolophus; species Rhinolophus sinicus. The sequence continues at coordinate 40,015,219 of NC_142507.1, forward strand.
AGCCTAGTTCAGGATTCACTGAGCTGTAATTAAACAAACAAACGAAAACTAATCATTGATTACTCCTGTTCTGTTCTTACTATACAGTTTTCTTCACCTTAAAATGGGGTTTATTTTCCCAAATTTTACTTGAGGATTACTGAAAATCGTATTTGTTTTGTATATAAATTATATGCGAAGCACTTAGGACAACATCTAGAACAAAGTAGATGATTAGTAAGATAATGTAATGACAGTGTGGGGACAGAGCCAGGAGTGCAGTTTCCAGGCTCTCAGCCTCACGTAGAAAAGTGCTGGCTCAGGTAGTAAATGCCCATCAACTGTGATTGGATGGCCATCAACTGTGGCTAGTTGGCTGTCAGCTGTAACCAGTGAGCCATTGGCCACTAATATAAGTGCTGTGGCTACGCTAGCAGAAGAAATGGGGGCTAGCAGGAAGATGGTGGCTGAGCTGGCAAGCGCGGATTGCAGTTAGCAAGTGAGGTTGGTTGACAGAGACAAGTGGGTGGCGGGTTGCAGATAGTGTGGCCCCTGCTTCCTGTGTCTCCAATCCAGCTGCCAGTGAGAATATAGTGGTATGACTCCCCTCTCTATGGCTCCGTGGGTGTTCCTTTTTGGCCTCACCATGTCCTGCATTCTGATATGGGGAGCGGTACCAGAGACCCCACATGACACCCCGCATGACACCCCTTTTTCGTCCACAAAGTCAACTCTGAAACCAGGGCTTTCTTCACATCATATTGACATCCAGTCTTAATAATACACTAAAAGTGTCCAATATTTCCATTGTTTTATCAATTGTTATTTTTAGGCAAAATGCTGCACATAAATTTAGCAACACACTAATGAATCCTAGAAAACATCCTCCATTCTTTAATTAGTAGCATATTTCAGAGGTGATTGTTTTATCCTAAATAACTATATCAAACACTTTGGCCTTACTAAACCTTTTGCTGTGTTTTAGCCCATTTTATTTTAAGTAAATCAATTCACCAATTTAAATGAGCACAATCTTAATAAAATTAGTTTCATTTAGATTTTTTCAGATAAAAGATATTGACAATTAATCATACCTAATTTTTTTTTCCTTAGATCACCCAATGTTTGCATATTTGATTCTCTAAAACCTATAACTGCTGTAATGAAATGGAAATCCATACTAGTTAGTGACTATTTGAGGTAATTTGCATACATTTTAATATATTAACACTTCAAAACTAACATCTAATTTTCAGAAAGAAGCCTTATAATGTGAATGTTGCAACATTATTGTGGCAGGCAGAATTAATTAGCTCCTGCAAAATTTCCCTAAGGCCTTTTCTTTCACACCTTTCTGAAGGAAGTTATGCTTTTTTGATTTTCAGTTCCATGGGGATCAGGGTAATGCCCAACACTTTCTAATCATGTTTGCAATGTACAAATTACCAATAGGTGCTGAATTATGAGTTGAATAAATTACACAACTGACGCATACACAGAAAATGTTTAGGGATATTTTAGAATTCACTCATTTTTATTTATTTTGTAAAAAAGGCCAGAGAAAGTTTCTGATTGGAAAAAAATAGTAATTCAAATTTTATCACGTAATTTTGGAATACGTCACCAAAGTTTTGATCAAGTTATTTGTGAAGTATCTCCTTGATACAAAAAATGCATTATTTGTTGTATTTTAGGATAGGTTAATCAATTATAATTGGATTTGTCAATTGACTGTATTAAATCATGCCTTCAATGCATGTGTAACCAAAATGTTCAATCCACCAGTGTAATACATCTACTGCCTTTTGCAATAGGTAAATGATTGACAAAGTATGACTATCACTTCAACCACTGGCTTTTTTATTTGGAGAATGTTATCTAACATCTCTGGACCTCAGTGCTTTCCCTGGCAAAATGGTGATGATAGTAGCACTAATCTTGTTAGATTATTGTGATAAATAAATGACAAAGACATATAAGTCTCTTAGAACAGAATGTAGCACATCTAAGTACTGAAAAAACATTCACCAGTATTAATTTCAGGGAATTAAACTTTGTGTAATGGCCCATATTCAGACATTAAGTGATGTGATGATTTGAGTATTTGGGTATTTTGTTTTCAAAACAAATGTAAATATTTACGTTTTCACTTTTCATCTTTCATTTTCAATAGTATATTATATTCATATCTTAAATATCTTTACCTTTTTATGACTGAGTAGTGTTCCTTTACGTACATATAGCGCATCTTCTTTATCCTGGAATGTATATATTTTTATATACACTATTTGGTGTGCAATAAAATATTTTAAGGCATTATAGGAAGCAAGGATGTATAACTTATAATCAAGAGAAGAAATAGAAATAGAAGCAGATCCATTGATTCGGAAATTAGGATTAGCATAGAGAACTTTCAAATAATTTGATTGTGAGAGTAAGAAAATAGAAATAGAGATGTAAAAATTAGGTGAGAAGATAAAGAATTTTACCAGAAAATTGGAATTTCTTAAAAACAAATTCAATGACAATTCCTGAAAGAAAAACAAAGTATCTGAAATTCAAATCTTGATTAATGGTTTTCACAGAAGTTTGAATACGATTGTTCAAGATATTACCTATGAGACAAAACATGGAAGATATTCAAAGTGAAGCACTGAAGATAACAAATGATGGGGGCTGGGGAGGGATCAGAGCATAAGACATAGGTACATGTTCTAAACACATGGTTTCTGTCTCTCTTTTTTTAAATGAAAATGTTATAAGTTAAGAAAATGCTTTTTCATGTAAGAAAACCATTAAAAATTATAAAATAGTTTATAACTAGCATGTTAGAATAAAAAATTGAATAATTAAAACTTTTGTTAATGGAATAGTAGGCAAAAATGGACGAACAGGGAATGTATAAAATAGATGGGCTAATGATAAAATAAATAGTGAAATAATAAATATAAACCTAAACATGTTAGTAACATTTAAGTATCAATGCAGTGCATATTCCAAATAAAAGGCTAAGATTGTCAGAATTAAGGAAAAAACTTAAATGCTGCTTAAAAGAAACATACTTTAAAAATAGAACACAGAAAAATTGACTCTAATTTGATGAAAAATGTGCTATTTTAATCCTATCCAAAATTATGTATAGAGACTATATTAATATAAGATAAATTGCATGTTAAAGCAAAAAGCATTTCCAGTGACAAATAGTAATATTTATAGTTAAAAGTTGGTCTATGCAATAGGAATATATTACAATCTTAAATGTATCTATCATAGCTTCAAACTATGTAAACAAAATTGATAGAATCAAGAGGAACAATGGAAAAATCCACAATTATTATGTGAAATTTTAACAATATCTTTTCAATATCAAAAGAACAGGAAAAAAGTATACAGACATGGATAAAATGAACAAAAAAATTTTCAAACATAATCTAATTTATAAGATGTACATTGTACCAAACAACAAGAGAGTTTTCGTTTTTTTTCAAGTGTATGTGGAACAAATGTTGAAATAAAAAAAGAGAACCTCAATAAATTTCAGAATACTGAAGTTATCTGGAATATATTCTCAGACCACAATGCAATTAATATAGAGAAGGTAACTTAAAAATCTTTATCAGTAAAACCAACTAGAGCATTTCTATGTAATTTTTTTGGTCAAAGCAGTCAAAATTATTGTAGAAGTTTTTTAGAACTGAAAAACAGTGACTGAAAATACATCAAAATTTGGAGAATTTGGCCAACGGAGCACACAAAGAGAAATAAATACATAGTCTTATATCATACGTTAGAAAAGGAAAAATAAGTTGAAAGTCAGTGATTTAAACTTGATCTTAAGAAGTTAGAAAAATAACAGTAAGACAAAACCAAAAAATGTAAAATAGAAGAAATAGTAATTGTAAGAGCAAAAGTCAATGAAATAAGGAAATATCCTAAAATACAGCAAGCATATCAACAAAGTCAATTGTTGATTCTTTGAAGAGATAATTAATAAATTTGATAACACCTTATAATTATGATTAAGAAAAAATAAAAGGAAGACAAGTTGCCTATATTAGAAATGTAATAGGGGCGTTGCTACAGATTTAAAAACCTGTAAAGGATACTAAGAAAATAGTATAAACAAATTTACACCAATTCATTTGACAATATATATGGAATGGAAAAATCTGTGGAAAAATACATTTTAACAAAGCTCAAAGAAATGGGAAATCTAAATAAAGAGATAGATATACATTAAAGAAATCCAATGTTTTAAAATCATTTCCACAAGAAAGAAATGATAATCTTGAACAAACTTTTCTGGAGAACAGAAAGAGAGGTGACAATGTCCCAAATTTTCTGGAAATGTCATCTAAAATTTGTCAATGACATTTCCAGAAATAACACTACAGCCAAACTAACTATAATACCTGAGATGTATTGGTTCATAGATTAAATGTCATTAATGATCTAAATTAGATCTTTCATTCAATTCATTTTAAGTCTAGTTATATAATGTAGAAAAGGGAGGATGATGGATAAAAATGTTTACAGTGACATACACACACATACATATACAGAAAGAGATATTTAGATAATACACTTTAATTACATTGGTGCCATAACAAACTATTTCTTTGAAAAACTGGCTTGTCAGCTAGAAAAACAAGTAAAAGTAAGCCAGATGTGGATAAACGTGGTTAAAAAGCATTGCAGGCCAAGAGAATGACGTGTTCCAAAGTGTAAGAAAGTGTGAATTGTTTAGGGAAAACTACCTATTTTGGTAAAGTTGATGAATGTCTACCAGGTTATATTTTTCTTCTGAGAATTAGCTCATGTGTCTCTTGTTAAAACACCTTTTCTTAAACCATGGCATAGTTCAGGAAACACAAGAGTTCACCAACTATAAATGTGATGTATTTCAACAGGAGATAAGGATGGAGGTATAGGCAGGGTCCAATCACTCAAGAGTTTTTAATAACAAGTTCATAAGGATTTTATTTAGGATAAAGAGTTGCTGACATAATTTAAACATGAGTGTAACATGATCGTATTTGTAATTTGGATAGAGTAGTCAGAGAGCATTAGATTGAATGAATTACAAAGGGAAAATCCTGAAAGTGAAGAAACCATTTGGGAGATTCTTACTGAAATTCATGAAGATAATATGGAGAAGTTGGTTAAGGTTAAGAGCGTAGTGATGGAGGTGAGCAGTTCTGTTCTGTAAATGTTTAGGAAATAGAATGAATAGACTCAATGATTATGTATGTTACTAAGAAGACTTAAGAATAAAAAAAAATCTGGTTTTGCCCTTCGGAGACCCACAGGATCATCACAAGATAGCTTTCAGCAAGAACATGGGACTTTATCTTTAAAATGCTCTTTGAAAAGGATTTCAGAATTGATATCTAAATATCAGTGAGACTCTAAATGTTCCTGAAATATTATTTTAGTAAAGCGAGCAGCGGCGACCATGCACTGCTTATGACCACCAATTAATCAATATTATTAATAAATAAATATTTTCCCTGAATACTGGTAGGATTTGTTGTTCATAAAACTGAGACTCTCTAATCCATAATTTACACCTAATTAGTTTTTAATCTTTTTTCAATCCTGTGATTTAATTACAAATGTTTAGATCAACAAAACAAAAATCTTTTCTTGTCATTGTTTAGTTAAAATCAACAAGGTTCCCTGATAGATATAGATTACCAATGCAGGTTTATCCTTTTATAATTACTCTAAAGACGAGTGCGGCAAACAGAAGTCGTCCGATCTTGCCTAAGAACAATGACAAAGGTTTCTAAAATATATATTACTTTTTTGTTAATCTGCCCATCAGAAATCAAGGTTTATTTAAAGTTCATAAAGAGGTTTCTCAATTCTCTTGAAAAATACAAGTTTATTGAATTAAATATGCTATATGATATTAATTCATATATTTAATAAAATTGGAAAAATTTTAATTATAATGTCTCTAGTTATCCTAAGCCTTTATGTATTTGAGAAAACTGCCTAAATTAAATCTTCAAAAGTTCAAATTCTTCTAGCGTTTGATTTATGTTTGTTATTTTAATTCAATTTATAATAGTCTTAGTGTGATTATCCTGATGTCGATCAATATTGATTAATATTTTTATGTGATTTCCTTTTCAATAATAAAGCACACTCCTGTAATTATATTAATTGATTAAATCGTACAGATATTTTACATATTTGTCTACAAAAAGAATGAGCTTGTTGAAATTATAAAATTGTGCATAGATTAAGATTGGTATAACTGACTAAAAAATCCATATAACAGAAATTTTTAAAAAGAATATGAAGCAAAAGAAATATTTCATATTTAGATAAGATATTGGATCTTTTCAAGTAAACTGGAGTACAGTCATATTTCAGAAATAGTAGCAATAAATAGGCAACGACCAAAATATTCACTAACCAGATGACACAAAACTACAAATACCTACATACATGCACACACACATGCATATCAAATGTATCCTATGAACACTGATGTATGTATAGCCTTTCCTATCTTTTAGCTTTAAGGTACTGTAAGCCAGCATTTCTTGCCCAAAATTTTAGTTTTTCGTTTCAAGTAGCAGTTTGATCCACTGAACTTTTATCAAAAACTGGGCACTTCCTCTGAGTTTCTTGGACAATGACAAGTGGCTTGTGAGTTTGGTCTACTGATAATTCCAGTGGTCACCACCTACCATGTTCTTCACAGCAAGGGGTATATTCAAATTACATTAAAAAAACAAACAAACAAACAGTAAAAGAAGAGTTGGGATAATCCCAGGCAGTAAGGAGTTCTAACTTGTCAGTTGACTTTCCCTCCTTTATTCATGTCAGTAATATTTAAAAGTAAGTATGACATTTCTTGTACCGACAAAAGTAAGTACAACAGGAAGCAATACAATTATTTTAGTTTAGTTGCATCTCAGCTATATAATAAAACTAAATGAATATGAATTGTTGAGATGTTGATGAAATATCAGAGCATGTGAGAGCAATGGAGTCTGAGAATGGCAGGTACCTATCAGAGAGATTTATAGCAGGAGATTAAAAAACAAAACAAAACAAAACAAAACAAAATCTAAATTTGGAGACAGGCATTTTTTTATTTACAAATAGACACAGGACACCACACACACACACACACTCACACACACACACACTCACACACACACATACTGGGGGTGCCAAAAAAATGCATACAAGTGGACACTTTGGTCAACGTTGCTCAAGCAGTAGTTCGCTGTAATCAGAAGTGTCTGGACGCTGATAGTAACCACCTTGAGCACCTCTTGTAATTGCACAAGTCAAATATGACGTGTTGATCTTTTGTTATCGGTATATATTGAGTATTACAATTTTAGTACTGTTTTCCTTTTTTCCTTTTTTAAAATGTGTATACATTTTTTTGGCATCCTCTGTATATATATATATGCAAATTCAAATGTCAGTGTTGTAATATTAACACTTCTGCCAAATGTTGTGATTAAATTAGAGGGACATTTTTTAGAAAGCAAAGGAAAAAAATCCATTGATAATGGCTTAAAGATTGTATGTTCAATATCAAGAAGTCTGTTTAAATGTGGCCAGTGATGTTGATTCAGCAATTCATCAGTCTTTGCAAATGATTTCAGATTGTATTACTTGTGTTTGCAAATTGTATGTATGTTAAAAGCTCAGGCCTCATATAGCTATTTAAATCAGGAACAAAATGTATTCAGAAAAGTGATGCCAGTACGTCTTTTACTAGGAAAGCAAAAGTTTTCCAAGACAAACTTCTTTCCAATATAAATCCCCTTCTTTCTAAAAGATTCCCTTTAAATATTATTGGCTAGAACTAGATCACAAGGTTACTCCTAGCAGCAATGAATAACAAAAAATGGGAGAACATCAAAATTTTACTTGATGTAGACCAATCATGATCCATTGTCAAGGTGTAAGCTTGATGTTGCCCAAATATATCAAAATTCTATCGGCAGAAATCAGGAAAAATGTGAAGGTCACTAACATTTTCTTTGACCAGTGATCTATTACAATGAAATTTAATGCTAGGCATTGCATATCTTAAATATCTAGGTAACACTCATTTACATTTAAAAAAAAAATAGATTAACTTTGCAAAATTCCTTTAAAATTGAGACAATGAAGGAAAGAGATCTAAATAAAATACAGGGATGCCAAAAAAATGCATACACATTTTAGGAGATGTTATCTATGTATTACTTTTCGAAGTTGAATTCAATTACGGTTGCAATGTGTAGTATGACGTTCGCTCGAAAGATGGTGCTAATCAAATAAATGCTAGCATCACCATGAGACAGGCAGGACAGTCACAGAAAATGGCAGAAGCATGGTTGTCATTTGAGGAGCGCAAGACCATTTTAAAGTAGTATTTGAAATTTGAGAATGTTGCGGAAGTACAACGACAATGGAAGCATGAGTGTGCAACAGAAACTCCAACACGCCTAACAATTGCACACATTTGTGATAAGTTTGAGATGCGTGGTGCTGTGTGTGACGTGCACAAGGGAAGATCCGGGAGGCCTCGCACAGCAACACGTCCTGCGTCTTCTGCGATGGTGTTGGAACAGTTTACGTGCTCACCACAGTAGTCTACCGAACAGAAGTGTCTGGACGCTGATGGTAACCACTTTGAGCACCTCTTGTAATTGCAGAAGTCAAAGGTAACTTGTATTAATCTTTTGTTATCGATATATATTGAGTATTACAACTAATACAATTTTTTCCTTTCTTAAAATGTGATGGTAACCACTTTGAGCACCTCTTGTAATTGCAGAAGTCAAAGGTAACTTGTATTAATCTTTTGTTATCGATATATATTGAGTATTACAACTAATACAATTTTTTCCTTTCTTAAAATGTGTATACTTTTTTTGGCATGCTCCGCATAATAGATGCCCACTATTCCTTATACTATAAAAACCTATATGTCACTTTTTATTTTGAATTTAGCACAAAAGATACAATGTTCACTATTTGGAAAATTTTATTAAAGGCTACTGGGAATGAAGTTTTGAATATGAAGTTTTTGTGCCATTTTTCAAATAACAAACTAGAGCCAAGTTATTTCCGTTGATGTTTTTTCATTAAAATTTTCTTAATGAATCTAGAAATAGATATCATTAGGAAAGTTTTAGGAGTAACATGTCTTAGTTAATATCACTCTACATTTTTTTTTTTCCCATTTACCACCATTTTACTTACATGCATTGACAGTGTGGATAAATTAACAAGGAAAGGACTGGAAATAAAAATAGCCTGCTTATTTTTAAATATGTAATCGTAAGACAGAATCCAATTTGAGAAGCCAAGTTATAGTGTGTAAGCTAATACAATTCTCATACCCATCTAGAACAGTTGAATGAATTAATTAATTGATGAGACAATGTCTGGCATATGTATGAGAGATACATAAACAGACACAGACGCATTAATACAGATATGCCAGTACCATAGAACTAGACATAACTACTTGGAAAACAGGCCAAAAACTTATTTAACTGAAGTTAACTAAGTTCCATACATGCCAGTTTACAATAACTCATCCTAGTTATGAACTGCCTCAAATTGATTTTCTGTTTGGTTCACTTCTTTTTTTCCTTTTCTTTTCTTTTCTTGTGATACTTCAGGTCAGCAGCCCCTTCTGAAGTTATTCTGGTCCACTAACATTTGACATAAAGAGTTGTATGTTTTTGTTGTGATTGTTTTGTTTTGTTTTGAACCTCTCAAACCTGGACTGTACCTCTCCTTTTTCTTCTAATTAATATCTCTCTCTTCTCTCCCTCCTCTCCCCCCCTCCTCACCTCTCTTGCTCCACACTTACATTTTGTATTTTTACATTAAAAAAAAAACAAATTAACCATTTTATTTTCCCCAACATATTTTAAAATAATAGTGGCCCTTGATAAAACTGCATTTTACTTCTGGTAGAATCTGTGGATCCCTGGTATAGGAATTTGCAAATTACCAGTTCATGCTTCCTACTTTTATAATGCTTTGTGTACGCACATAGAGAGCAGAACTCAACCCACAGAATTTACTTGAGGATTATCTGGAAGTTTTAAAATGATATTCATAAGTGATTATGTTAAAATTATCTTCCAGGGGAAAAAGTGAATTATAACATTCATTTTCTGGTTATTTCCTACATTTTCAAGCATGACAGTGTAAAATTGTTCAAATAGGATTGGTTTTACGTATAATCCAGTTTTCCTCCATTGGAGACATGCTGAATTTAACATATTAGGTAGTAAAAACAGTACTGATTCATCTAGTTTGCTAATACTGAGGCAAGGCTCCACTGGACAGCTGTAGAGAAAAGATGAGATTCATTTACCCAAGTAATACCTCTCAGGAAAGCTGCAATGATTCAATTATGAGATAAAAAAAAAAAAGATTCATTTCTTTTTCAGTCTACATCTACATTAAGTCAACTAAACATATTAGAACATTAAAATTAATATCATTTGATTAGTGAGTTTAAGCAAGACTTCTAGGATAGTTAGGAAAGTTAGGATAGATAGATAGATAGATAGATAGATAGATAGATAGATGATAGATAGATAGATAGATAGATAGATAGATGATAGATAGATAGATAGATAGGATATATATATATATATATATATATATATATATATATATATATATATATGTATATATTGGACTCCAATCTCTTCATAAGCAGAAGTATGAAAGTTTAGCTCCAGAGGAAACATTTGATGTCTTCTAGAATAATTACTCATTTTTCAAATGAAATCATTAAAGTTCATGAGAGTTAATTTCACAAGGATTCATGACTATATGGTTGCAAAGCTACAACAATAATTTATATGCTGTCATTTCCAGAATTTGAAGGTTTATTTTTGATGTTTTAAGTTCAAGAAAATCCCTATTATGAAATAACTGTGAGATGACATATTTTAAATTGCCTTCAATACCATAAAGCATGATAATATTTAAATTATTATCATTATAATTTACATTAGTCTGTATGAAATAAAAAGGATTATTATAAGTATTAAAGAAAGCATATTTGGTGGGTATTTACAGAAAAAAATGTGACGAGAAAACACTAAACTGGTCAACTGGTACAAAGCAGGACTTGTAAATCTAATTCAGGACTAAAAGTCTCTCAAAAAATGATGGAGGCCTCTATATCAAACTAAAAAGCTTCTGCAAGCAAAAGAAATCATCGACAAAATAAAGAGGCAACCAACCAAATGGGAAAAGATTTTTGCAAATAATGCCTCTGTTAAGTGGCTAATATCCAAAATATGTAAGGAACTCATACAACTCAACAATGAAAAAACAAACAATCCAATTAAAAAATGGGCAGAGGACCTGAATAGACATTTCTCTAAAGAGGACATACAAATGGCCAATAGACATGAAAAGATGCTCAACATCATAAATCACCAAAGAAACGCAAATAAAAATCACAATGAGATATCATCTCACCCCAGTTAGAATGGCTATCATCAACAAGACAAATAATAACAAGTGTTGGAGAGGCTGTGGAGAAAAAGGAACCCTCATCCACTGTTGGTGGGAATGCAGATTTGTGCAGCTGTGAAGGCAGTGTAGAGATTCCTCAAAAAATTTATAGAGAATTACCATATGACTCAGCAATCCTGCTCTTGGATATCTACCCAAAAAATCTGAAAACATTTATCCATAAAGATATATGTGCTTTGATGTTCATTGCAGCTTTATTTACAGTGGCCAAGACGTGTAAACAACCAAAGTGTCCTTTGATAGAAGATTAGATAAAGAAGTTGTGGCATAGATACACAATGGAATACTGTTCTGCCATAAGAGAAGATGAAATAGTACCCTTTGCGACAACATGGATGGATCTTAAGATTATAATGCTGAGCAAAATAAGTCAGAAACAGTTGAGAACCATATGATTTCACTGATATGTGGTATATAAAACTGAAAACAACAAAGGAACAAGACAAACAGATGAATAAACAAAAACACAGAGACAAAGACAATAGTTTGGTGGTTACCAGAGGCTGGGGGGGAGAGATGAGGGTAAAAGGGATCAAATATATGGTGATAGAAAGAGAACTGACTCTGGGTGGTGAACACACAATGTGATGTATGGATGATGTATTGCAGAGTTGTGCACCTGAAACCTATGTAACTTTCTAACACTTGTCACCGCAATAACTTTAATTAAAAAAAAAAAAAATGATGGAGGCCTAACTTAAGCAGTGGGCAGAAAAAGAAGGAGATGGGGTAAAGATTTAAAGAAATTAGAATCTCAGCACCTAGCTATATTCCGATTGATGATTAAACAGGAAGTTATAGAAAACTTCCAATAATAGAATAAGGATGTGGAAAGAAAGATAGTTTTTGAAGACAACACAATGATGAAATCAAACCTAGTGATGTCGAGGTGCTTGTGGCATAGCCACATGATCAGTCTGCTCATGGATTTTAATTTATGGATAGCACAACAGAAATATGAATTGGGCTTAATCATAACTATTATTGTGATCACCATTTATAAATGTCCATACATAGGGACTTTACATTATCCTGTGACGAAAACAGAACAAAGAATTCTCAGAAACACCAAATAGGTGGAAACTAGTAATAGCAGTTCAACTATGTTAATTTTTTCAATGACAAAGTAAAATAAATACCTAGGCTTAAAAATAGGTAGATAAGTGTACAAAAGAGCCCATTTTTCCTTTGAAGAGTATCTGCACCAAGCTAAAGTGGCTTTCCTAAATGCTGTTGATACCTACAGATACATTTCATTAAATGAAGAATTCTTGGAGTTAACCTTCACTAAAACAAACTAATTACAATTTATACATTTCAAAGTTTCACTGCTCATAATGATTCAACATTTAGTACTTTAAATCATAGTATATAGTGAGAAAAATTTAAGCTATTTCATAGCATCATTGTTACATACCTCATGCATATAGCAAAATAACTTTCTAATTAGGTATGAATAATTTACCCAGAAAAGGAGCAGGTCTATAGAATCAATACTTATTTCTCTTACAGTCTCATCAGTATAGATTTCAAAATAAGAATTCTTTGAAATATCTGATTAAAAGTTTAAGTCTAATCTACATTAGTCAATGAAATTAATGTTTGTCCACGAATTCAAGATCTTTTCTACAGACAAGAATACTGATTTTTTGATAACATTCAATACATACAATTTCTTGGTAACTGTAATAGTTAATTTTATGTGTCAACTTGACTGGGCCACCATGTGCCAAGGTTATTTGGTTAAACATTATTCTGGGTATGTCCCTGAGGGTATTACTGAATAGGATTAACATTTGTGTCTGTAAACTGAGTAAAGCTGATTGTTCTACCAAATGTTAGCATGGGAAGCGGGGTGGGGGAGAGGCTTGGTTAGGTGGGGGCTCTTCCAATCGCAGAAGGCCCAAATAGAACAAAAGACTGAGTAAGAGAGAATTTACTGTTTCTGCCCAACTGTCTTCCAGCTGGGATATTGGTCTTCTCGTGGTTGACCTGGCCTCATTCCTCTACTGCATTTCTAAAAGCCAAGAGTGGACTAGACTGACAGTATAGATGTTCTGGAAGTCACACAGAGGGAATTTGTACAAATCTGTAGTCTATTTACCACCTCTGTTAAAGCTCTTTCCCCAATCATGGTCACTTTTGTAGGTATTAGGGATTAAAACTTCAACATAAATTTTGAGGGGGATACAAATCAGCCCATAAAGCCACCCTTGCCCAGTTGCCTGTTATTTTTACCTAAAAAATTAAATTTATACACTTTTGATAAAATAAATTAGATATCATCCTTATTTATCCAGTCAATATAATCTCAAATTTCACTACTTATTTATATTATTTCTTTCAAAAATTATTTGTTGAAAAATCTATCAGTAGAATTATCCTTGACTATCTGTCTTTTGTTTCATTTAAGAAAGTTTCATTATATTTTGAATTCTGTATATTTATTTGTATGTCTAATACTATCTATGTAAATTGAATTATTTTTATTTAGCCTTCTCTTGAGTTTTGTTATCTGAGTCTAAGAAATCATTTCTTTCTTTTTAAATAAAATCATTATTGATCATTACATAAAATAGTATTTCTGCATTATTACTATTTTCTCCTAGAAATCTGAAGAGATATATATTAGTCCACATCACTCTAACCTCCATATATTAATATCTTTACATTTTAAAATATCTTTTATTCCCATATTTTTGTGCTGCATTTGAGTATTTACTAAAAATGCACTTTCTAGTTCATTAATTTTCTTTTAATTATTTATATTTGCATGTTTAACTTTTTAACTTTTTTATTGAATAAACTTCAAAATATTTTATTGAGTAATTATTTTACAAAAAATAATTACCTATTTAAATTATATTAGTTGTAAGTGACATCATAGGAATGGCTGCAGCGGGGCAGACTTTTAGAGTTCTCCTCTGGATCTTATCACAAACGGATCATCCATAACCCATCAAAGGACTCTCTGCTCATCACACAGAACAGCTAAGAGATTTGTGCAAGGATTACTTGAAGGTGGGCAAATTGAGTGAGCAGGGGAAGAGGGAAGGGAGTGGAGTGGAGACCCGTGTCGCATCCTGGCTGTGGAGGTCCACATCCACGGCCACAGAGACGCAGGGTGTCCCAGGACAGAATAGAGACCACAAAAGCCAGACGGTGGGCTCTTTCCTTGCATCCCACAGCTGATCTCTCCCGCAGAGAGAACAGCATATCCAGCATTTGAGGCAGTAACCTCAGCTGAGACCTCCAGCTGGGCCTTAGGTAGGACAAAGGACGTAAACTCCATACCTGGGCCCCTCCCCCCACTCTCCCAATCCTACCCCTGCCCTTCCAGAGACATAAACTGGCCCCTGAACTGGGGAGTAGTGTCAGATTACAGAGGAACTGTAGTGCTCAGGCTCTGGGAAGACCAGCATGCAGCTCTGACCCAGGGAAGAGTCAGGGAAGAGTATGATTGTTGCTGGGCTAGGAGAGAAGAGACTCCTCCACCCCAAGCCACCATCTTTTCTGGCTTGCGGGAAGAGTGTGACACAGCTGGGCTGGGAGAGAGAAGACCCCTGCATCCCCAGCCCCCACCCTTTCTGGCCTGCCTTGCGCACAGCAATTACAACTGTGGAGACACTCCCAGGGATCAGCAGTAAGCGGCAGACGCAGCTCTGGGCTTTCAGCAGCTCAGAAATCTCCACCCCCACCCCACCCCACCCCCCACACACACACGGAAGAAGTGCCCTAAGACTCAGGAGAACTGGCTGGTGGTGCTACTCTCAGTGTGCATATGTGCAGGCAAGAGCAGAAATGTACTGACTTTGTAGAAACTACCATCCAGACCCCTCAGCCCACTCATCTAAATCTGCAGTTCCAAGGTCACTCTGGGCACCAGGTGACCAGCTCTGCCTGCACAATACACAAAAGACTCTTTGGTGCAGCAGAGGACAACCTGGAGATGACTTGGTGGGCTTAAGCCAAAACTGGCACTGCTTTTTTTTGTTTTCTTTTGTTTTTATATCTTTGATATCTTTGCCTGTGTTGAGTGTGGGTTATCGGTTGTTTTTATATGTGAATGTATTTGATTGTTTCTTTTTTTTAAAAAATTTTATTTTATTAAATTTATTGGGGTGACAACTGTTAGTAAAATTACATAGATTTCAGGTGTACAATTCTGTATTACATCATCTATAAATCCCATTGTGTGTTCATCACCCAGAGTCAGTTCTCCTTCCATCACCATATATTTGATCCCCCTTACCTTCATCTCCCACCCCCAACCCCCCACCCCCTTACCCTCTGGTAACCACTAAACTATTGTCTGTGTCTATGAATTTCTGTTTCTCATTTATCTTGTTCTTTTGTTGTTTTTGGTTTATATACCACATATCAGTGAAATTACATGGTTCTCTGCTTTTTCTGTCTGACTTATTTCGCTCAGCATTACACTCTCAAGATCCATCCATGTTGTCGCAAATGTTCCTATATCATCTTTTCTTACCGCCGAATAGTATTCCATTGTGTATATATACCACAACTTCTTTATCCATGCATCTATCGAAGGACATTTTGGTTGTTTCCATGTCTTGGCCACCGTAAACAAAGCTGCAATGAACATTGGAGCACACGTGTCTTTGTCTCTAAATGTTTTCAGATTTTTTGGGTAGATACCCAGGAGAGGGATTGCTGGGTCATATGGCAATTCTATTCGTAATTTTTTGAGGAACCTCCACACTGCCTTCCATAACGGCTGTACCAGTCTGCATTCCCACCAACAGTGTATGAGGGTTCCTTTTTCTCCACAGCCTCTCCAACACTTGTTACTATTTGTCTTGTTGATGATAGCCATTCTGACTGGGGTGAGGAGGTATCTCATTGTGGTTTTGATTTGCAATTCTCTGATGATTAGTGAAGTTGAGCATTTTTTCATATGTCTATTTGCCATTTGTATGTCCTCTTTGGAGAAATGTCTCTTCAAGTCTTCTGCCCATTTTTCAATTGGGTTGTTTGTTTTTTTGTTATTGAGTTGCATGAGTTCCTTGTATATTCTGGATATTAGCCCCTTATCGGAGGCACTGTTTGCAAAAATCTTCTCCCATTCAGTTGGTGGCCTCTTTATTTTGTCGATGGTTTCTTTTGCTGTGCAGAAACCTTTAAGTTTCATATAGTCCCATTCGTTTATTTTAGCTTTTACTTCCATTGCCTTTGGAGTCAAATTCATAAAATGCTCTTTGAACCCAAGGTCCATAAGTTTAGTACCTATGTTTTCTTCTATGCAGTTTATTGTGTCAGGTCTTATGCTTAAGTCTTTGATCCATTTTGAATTAACTTTGGTACATGGTGACAAATAGCAGTCCAGTTTCATTCTTTTGCACGTGGCTATCCAACTCTCCCAGCACCATTTATTGAAGAGGCTGTCTTTCCTCCATTGTATGTTTTTAGCTTCTTTGATTGTTTGTTTGTTTGTTGTTGTTGTTGTTGTTGTGCTTGGTGATTTGCTTTGTTCTGAAATTGCCATACAGTAGGGCACAGCTTAAGAGGCAAAAGATTGAACACACCCAGAGGCCAACTCCAGACCAAACCAGAGTACTACCGGGTTTGACCTACAAGTGACACATCAAGAGGGAATTCTCTATAGGCACAAGAGCCCATAGAGGCCAAACCTCATTTAAGTGGTCAACCCTCACACAGCAGAACACCCTGCTGTGGGCAGAGCCAAGTCTCACAATTAGTAGCCTAGGAGTCAACCCCACCTACTCACAAGTGAAAAGCAATTAAAGATCAACTATAACAGGACCATATACGCAACACATAAGTCACCTTTGGAGCACACACAGAGGAGAAGAAGGAAGTTGTGCAAGTCAAATATAAAGGACACATACTACATAAGATAACCCAGCAAGAACTAAGAATCCTAGAGGAATTACCGAATACATAGAAGCAAACACAGAGAATCAGCCAGAATGGGGAAACAAAGAAACATGTTCCAAATAAAATAACAGAAGAAACCTCCAGAATTGGAACCAAATGAAATAGAGGTAACCAACCTATCAGAGACAGAGTTCAGAACACTGAGGTTAAGAATGTTTAAGGAGCTTAGTGATGACATAAAGAAAGATAGAGAAATCATAATGAACAACCAGCTGGAGCTAAAGAACACAATTACTGAAATAAATAACTCACATGAAGGAGTTACCAGCAGGTTAGATGAAGCAGAGGATCAAATCAGTGACTTGGAAGACAAGTTAGCAGAGATCACTGAAACAGAACAATAAAAAGAAAAAAGAATAAAAAACAATGAAGATGGTTTGAGACCGCTGGGATAACATCAAGCGCAACAACATGTACATCATAGGAATACCAGAAGGTGAAGAGAGGAAGCAAGGGATCGAGAACATATTTGACGTAATAATGACCGAAAACTTCCCTAACCTGCTGAAGGAAACCGACACATAAGCCCAGGAAGTGCAGAGAGTTGCAACCAGGATAAACGCAAACAGGTCCACACCAGGACACATTATAGTTAAAATGCCAAAGATTAAAGACAAAGAGAGAATCCTAAAAGCAACAAGAGAAAGACAGAGGGTTACATACAAAGGAACTCCTATAAGACTATCAAATGACTTTTTTACACAAACATTGAAGGCCTGGAGGGAGTGGCAGGAGATATTCAAAGTGATGGAAAACAAAGGCCTACAACCTAGATTATTTATCCAGCAAGGCAATCATTTAAAGTTGATGGAGAGATAAAGAGCTTCCCAGAAAAGGATAAACTGAAGGAATTTATTACCACCAAGGCAGCATTGCAGGAAATATTAAAAGGACTTCTGTAAACAGAAGAACGATGAAAACAATCTAACTATAAATTTGAAAAATGGCAATAAATATGTACCTATTAATAATCACTTTAAGTGTAAATGGTTTAAATGCTCCAATCAAGAGACATAGGGTGGCAGAGTGGATAAGAAAACAAAACCACTGTATAGGCTGTATACAAGAGACTCACCTCAGATCAAAAGACACACACAGGCTGAAAGTGAAGGGTTGGAGTAAGATATTTAATGCAAATGGAAATGAGAAAAAAAACTGGAGTTGCAATACTTATATTTGACGAAATAGACTTTAAAATGAAGACCATATTAAAAGACAAAGATGGGCACTATATAATAATGAAGGGATCGATCCGACAAGACATAACCCTAGTAAACATCTATGTACCCAACATAGGAACACCTAAATATATAAAATAAATATTGACTGACATAAAGACAGAGATCAATAGTAACACTATCGTAATAGGGGACTTCAACACACCTTTGACAACAAGGGACAGGTCTTCCAGACAGAAAATCAATATGGAAACAATGGCCTTAAATGACACATTGGACCAGTTCGATTTAATCGATATTTTCAGAGCATTTCACCCCAAAGCTGCAGAATACACGTTCTTCTTAAGCGCACAATGAACATTTTCCAAGATAGACCACATGTTAGGCCACAAAACAAGTCCTGATAAATTTAAGAAAATTGAAATCATACCAATTGTCTTCTCTGACCACAGTGCTATGAAATTAGAAATGAACTACAGGAAAAACACTAGAAGACACACCAATCCATAGAGGACGAGTAACATGTTACTAAATAATGAATGGGTCAACCACGAGATCAAGGAAGAAATCAAAAGATATCTTTAGACAAATGAAAATGAAAACACGATGACCCCAAATCTATGGGATGCAGCGAAAGCAGTCCTAAGAGGGAAATTCATAGCATTGCAGGCCTATCTAAAGAAACAAGAAAAATCACTAATCAACAGTTTGTCTTCATACTTAAGGGATCTGGAAAAAGAACAGCAAAATAAGCCCAAAGGGAGTACAAGGAAGGAGCTAATAAAGATCAGAGTGGAAATAAATGAAATAGAAAGCAGAAAAACAATACAAAAGATCATTAATCCAAGAGTTGGTTTTTAGAGAAGATAAACAAAATCGACAAACCTTTAGCCAGACTCATCAAAAAAAAAAAAAAAAAAGTGAGAGCGAGAGAGAGAGGACCCAAATTAATAAAATCAGAAATGAAAGGGGATAAGTGACAACAGATACCACAGAAATACAAAATAATTTAAGAAATTACTATGAGCAACTATATGCCAACAAATCTGACAATCTGGAAGAAATGGACAATTTTCTAGTAGCATACAACCTTCTAAGGCTAACTCTAGAAGAAACAGAAAACCTGAATAGACTGATTACCACCAGGGAAATTGAATCAATAATCAACAATCTCCCAAAAAACAAAAGCCGTACACCAGATGGCTTTACAGGTGAATTTTACAAAACATTCAAAAAAGAATTATCACCCATTCTCAAGCTCTTCCAAAAAATCCAGAAGGAGGAAAGGTTCACAAACACTTTTTACGAGGTCACTATCACCCTGATCCCAAAGTCAGACAAAGACACCACAAAAAAAGAAAACTGCAGTCCGATATCTCTAATGAACATAGATGCAAAAATCCTTAACAAAATATTAGCGAACAGAATTCAACAATACATTAAAAGGATCATACACCATGATCAAGTGGGATTCATCCCTGGTATGCAAGGCTGGTTTAACATCTGCAAATTAATTAATGTGATACACCACATTAACAAAATGACAAATAAAATTCACATGATCATATCAATAGATGCAGAAAAAGCATTTAACAATATCCAGCAGTCATTTATGTTAAAAACCCTTAAGAAAGTGGGAATAGAGGTATCTCAACATAATAAAGACCATGTATGATAAACCTACAGCTAACATGATACTCAATGGGGAAAAGCTAAAACCATTCCCCTTAAGATCAGGAACAAAGCAAGGTTGCCCACTTTCTCCACTTCTATTCAACATAGTGCTGGAAGTTCTAGCCACAGAAATCAGACAAGAAAAAGAAATAAAAGGCATGCAAATCAGTAAGGAGTTTGTAAAATTGTCATTATATGCAGATGACATGATACTATATATAGAGAACCCTAAAGATTCCACCAAGAAACTATTAGAGCTGATAGATGAATTTAGTAAAGTAGCAGGATACAAAATTAATATTCAGAATCAGTTGCATTTGTATATGCCAATAATAAAACATCAGAAGGAGACATTAAAAAAAACAATCCCATTTACAATTGCTTCAAAGACTGTAAAATACCTGGGAATAAATTTAACCAAAGAAGTAAAAGATCTGTACTCAGAAAATTACAAGACATTGAAGAAAGAAATGAAAGAAGGTACAAATAGATGGAAACCCATACCATGTTCATGGATAGGAAGAATTAATATAGCTAAAATGTCCATATTGCCTAAGGCAATATACATATTCAACGCAATTCCTATCAAACTACCAATGATGTTTTCCACAGAAGTAGAATATATAATCCTAAAATTTATATGGAACCATAAAAGATCCCGGATAGCCTCAGCAATCTTGAGAAATAATAACAAAGTGGGAGGTATAATGATACCTGACATCAAATTATACTACAAGGCTACAATAATCAAAACAGCATGGTACTGGCATAAAAACAGACACATAGATCAATGCAACAGAATAGAGAGCCCAGAAATAAAGCCATGTCTATATGGCCATTTAATCTATGACAATGGAAGCAAGAATTTAAGGAGGGGTAAAGACAGTCTATTCAATAAATGGTGCTGGGAAACATGGACAGACACATGCAAAAAAATGAAGCTGGACCACCTCCTTACACCATATACAAAAATAAATTCAAAGTGGCTTAAAGACTTAAATGTAAGATCTGAAACCATAAAATTCCTAGAAGAAAATACAGGAAGAAACTTTACAGACATTATCCAGAGTAAGATTTTTACTGATATATCCCCTCGAGCAAGGGAAGTAAGACAAAAAATAAACATGTGGGATTAAAAAGTTTTTTCACAGCAAAGGAAACCATCAATAAGACAAAAAGGGATCCTAATGAATGGGAAAAGATATTTGCCAATGATATATCTGATAAGGGGTTAATATCACAAATTTATAAAAAACTCACTCAACTCAACTCCAAAAAAACAAACAACCCAATTAAAAAATGGGCAGAGGACATGAAGAGACATTTTTCTAAAAAGGACATACAGATGGCAAACAGACATATGAAAAAATGCCCAACCTCACTAAGCATCAGAGAAATGCAAATAAAAACCACAATGAGATACCACCTCACCCCAGTCAAAATGGCGATCATCAATAAGTCAACAAACAACAAGTGCTGGCGTGGATATGGAGGAAAAGGAATCCTTGTGCACTGTTGGTGGGATTGCAGATTGGTGCAGCCACTATGGAAAGCAGTATGGAGGTATCTCAAAAATCTGAAAATGGAACTACCTTATGACCCAGCAATTACACTCCTAGGTATCTATCCGGAGAAATCCAAAACTCCAATTCAAAAATCTTTATGCACTCCTATGTTTATTGCAGCACTATACACAACAGCCAAGACATGGAAACAACCGAAATGCCCATTGGTGGATGACTGGATTAAGAAACTGTGGTACTTTTATACAATGGAATATTACGCAGCCATAAAGAAGAAAGAAATCTTACCATTTGTATCAACATGGATGGACCTAGAGAACATTATGTTAAGTGAAATAAGTCAGACAGAGAAAGACAAATACCATATGATCTCACTTACATGCGGAATCTAAAGAAAAGAATAAGTGAATTAACTAATCAGAAACAGTTTCGGAGGCATAGAGGAAAAACTGAGGGTTGCTAGATGGTTGGGGGGGTGGGGATAAGGGGGAAGGTGAGGGATTTAGAAAATAGTCAGTAACCACAAGATGGCAATGGGGTTTTGAAAATTAATTTGGGGAACATAATCAATAATGTAAAGATTTTGTAGGGTATCCGATGGACATGTGTCCCATATGGGAGACCACCTCAGGGATGATGTAGATGTTTGATCTCTGCACTGTACACCTGAAGCTGAACAATAATGAATGCCAGCTATAATTTTATATATATATATATATATATATATATATATATATATATATATATATATATATGGTTACGGGAAGCGGAGTGCAGCATTAGGAATAGAGACAGTGGAAATGGGAAATGTAATGGCTCTGTGCGATGTCAGAGGGATAGTGGATGGGGGGAGGAGGGTTCACACAGTGTGAGGGATATAAATGATAAACGTCTAAGCATTGCTTTGTCTTGTGCACCTGAAACTAATAAAATAAAATAAAAAGACTAGTAATGCTAAAAGATAATGCAGATGTGGAGTGACTAGAACTCCTATGTTAATGGTGAGAATTCAAAATTGCATGACAATTTTGGAAAAAAGATTCTTATAAAATATCTTAATCTCTTATAAAATTAAGTATAATTTTACATGTATAATATGCATAATAGTACATAACCCAAGGAATGTCATTCTCAAATATTTATTCAAGAGAAATAAAAACATGCAAACATATATGTTTTAGATAGATAGAGAGAGAGAGAGAGAGAGAGAGAGAGAGAGAGATAGACATACGCACTTTTGTTTGTATAAAGCTTGAGAACACATGCTATCTAGAACTAAAAAGAATAAGAGGGTGAACCTTGTCTCATACACAATTTTAAATATTAAAATGTAAATTTCATGAGGAAATTTTTCTCTTGATCAGACTGAATAAGAACAATTTCCCAGTGGAAGATAACAAGTGTTAAAAAAGGGAGAAAAATGAAATAAAAGCCAAACATCTGAAGGAGGTAAATACATTTTAAAAACAAAAGAAAGCATTGCCATGGATTAATGTCCACAGCTTCAATGTCAAAAAGAAATATGGGAAAGAATTAACAATACATGAAGCATGAATGTAAACCACCTGAGACAAATGTTCAACAAGAGGATAAATGGAATATGAAACACCCTGTCCTTAGCCTCAGAGATAGACAATAATTGAGAAGATGATGCTTTGTGATCCACTGTGATAAATTCTATTGACAAATGTAGTAGGATTGGCAGGCAGCAGAAACAAAACTTCTGCTACTACAAGGGTAATGAAAACTTTAGATATGGCATTTTAAACAGAATGGCCAATTTAAACCTTAAAACCAGCTAGATATTCTTGAATTTATAGTACATAAGGCTAAAGAAAATCTAAAAGCATGGTTACACGTAATACTCTACAGGAAGATTTTTATATATAGATATCTGTTGAATCATGTATCATAAACATTTTTCTTAAGAAATAATTGATGCAGATTTTAATCCTGACTGTGACTGATGATTTAAATGTTAATGCAAACTTTTAAAGAAAAGAGACTAGAAGAGAAATTTCTTTTAAGTTGCTAAAGTAAGAACATAGTTTTTATTGACCCAATTTATGTTTTTTTCCTTTTTCAGAAGTGATTGCGAGTTTCAATCAATCGTCATATGCATAGGAAAGAATTAAAACTCTTACATGTACTTCAGCTTAAATGTACACAAGCCCAGAATGGGAGATATAGAGATGTAAGAATAATTGTTGGGGCAAGTGTAAAACATCAAATTCTTTTTAATGTAAAATGATTTTAAAGTAGTGTATTTTAAGGCAACACCAAAATTCCCTAACGCTTAAATAGTTTAGTAGGTATATGGTAAATTTAATCTAATGTCATCATCGGTTCTAGGAGCAAGAACACAGAAATGAACAAAGGTTAAAAATAAGAATACACTTGCAGTTCTTTCCATTCCTCATATAATAGTGGAGACATCAAAAAAAATACAAATTAAATTCAACTTGATAAATTCTATAATAATAGTAAGATTATGTTGGCAAGAGAGCAATGGAAGGTAATATATTCTGGACATAATGTAAGAGAGTTAGAAGGTAAGTTCTCAGAGGAAGGTGCACTTTCAGCAAAAAGTCTATTACAAGTAGAGGGCAGTACTGTGTGAGGAGGTAGGAGGGTGTTTCAGGAATGACTGAAACTAACAGGCATATTGAGGTGGATTGAGAGATGATACTAAAGTCTAAAAAACGTGCTACTACAATATGATACTTGTTTGTCATGACAGTAAAATTAAAATATACACTTTTCTTCTTGAAAAGTGGAGAAGCCCATATGGGAATTTTAGTCAAGAGACAAATAAATATAAAACATATTATGCTTTAAAAAGATAATCTCATCCATTCAGCTGGGAACACCCTCTTTACTGAGTTACAGTTTTATTTGTCATGGTAGTCTTTCCAGGCATTTTATATGTCTTTAATTACTACGTACCACGTACCTGGAATAGTCTAAGCTCTTGGAATAACATAGTCAAACACAAAGGGCCTCTGTCCTCAAAAAACATAGCAATGCATTGACAATAGAGAGGACATGCCAAGAATTCTGTAGCTGAAGGTCTTGCAGAATAATAGCTTTTTTCCTCTGTGTGTTGATGATGCCATCTGTGGAGAGCTGCTGTGTAAGTGCAAAGACTGGTAGACAGACACAGATGCATCTGCTTGGATAGTGGAGGACAAGTATTTTTTCAAGGTGTATGTTTCTGGTGCATGTTTTCATTGTGTCTTGAAGATTAGTCACCTGAAGAAAAAGGTAACTCAGAATATTAAATAAAAAAAAATTTAAATTACATAAGAAATAATTGAGAAGTTTTATAACGTATATATGTAATGATTTTCAAAACTACAAGTTCAAAGGAAAAGGACAGCCAAGCTTATTGTCAAGGAATAGATCAAAATGCTAAGTTCACATTTCAAAAAATCCACAGGAAAAGAAAATGGTACAGTGAGAAAATATACAGGATTTACTTTCAGCATTTACACTATGTCAATGCATTTCATCCAAAACAGTTTGCATTACACTATGCCCAATTCTGAGACCAGAAAATAGCTAAAGTAGTGCTTTTTGAATGAATGGACTGGAAATTATAGTAATTGTTTCATAATTCAGATCCACTGGAATTTCTAGAAAAAGAGAACATTAAATTACAGTTTGTTGTATTGGCATTCTTAGAACACTAGCTTAGTAACACATGTATGATGTATAAATCAATCTGTGTACAAGTAAATTTTCAATTTGTAATTCAAATTCTAACATTCCTTCATGCCCTACACTCACGTTCAAAACAGAAAATGGGCCAACAGTAGAAATCACGAGTTTTGCTAACTGCATGTTGGAACATTTATTTGGTGGTGGTGGGCTTTGTATTGGAGTATAGCCAGACCCTAAGGCCAGGGAAAAAGAAGAGAGAAGCAAAAACCTGAGTTGAAAACTTGAATCCTTTTAGGTAGGGAGAAAGAAGAAGCTGTGACTAGTTAAGTACCCACATGATTTGTCCATCACTATTACAGAGAGACACAGTTGTGCTTTTCTTCAAACAATGTTAGCTGCCAGGTGTTATCTGATTTGTATGAAAGAACGGAAAAGGGGCTTCATCATATCTAATAATGCTGAGCATAGACCTCTGTCTTGCTAAACCATTTACAGAAAACTTATTTGCTCTTTTGAATATTTTTAAACTTTAATTTCTATGTTTTCATTTCAGAGATTACTGAAACAGGACTAGTATGATTTGTTGCTTGCCTGAAACATCACTTTGTGCGATGAAAAAAATTTGGTTGACTGTCGTACAGCATTAGCTGATAAGGCACTGAACTATTTGCTGTAAGACAGTTACCTCTTATAGTTAAGATTTGACTATACTGAATGGTGACCTATTTTTCAAAATAACAGAATTATCTATATTTTCCTTCATTATCTCTCTAGAATTAATGTGGTGAGCTGCAAACTACACTGCAAAAGACAAAATATATTATCTTCAAGCTCATTCTTGGTCTTTTATTTTGTAGACTGCAGAAAAAACATTCATGCTTATTTGTTGTAGCCATATCCTACCTTCTGTTTCTTCACCTCTGCATACAAATTTAAGCTTTTCATTATATCTTTAAAGAAAGCTATTCTATATAAGTATATGCCATCCTTACAGAAGAAAATCTGTAATACCCTCTTACTTAATTTTCACTGTTTAGATGTATTCCTTCTAAAATGATGACTATTAAATTTTCTGTTTTTCTGTTAGTTAATAATATCCATATAATCCGAACTGAGATAATTAGTTCTATAAAATTCATGCCTTGTCATATTTTCATTTGAAATATTTATAAATATGTGATTTCCCAAACTCATTCTCTTGTTATTTTTGATCACTCATAAATTGTGACTTAACAGAAGAAAATAGCCTATGTTGCTTCATTCTGAATTTGCACACATAAGACAAAATGATGTTTGATGTTAGAATGATCTGAACGCAGTAATAGAATCTGGCATTCATTTCGTATATATTATTAAAAATCTTTCTTGATTTTTCATTTTACTCAACACCATAAAACTATTGCTAAGAAGTAGATTTCCTTAAATATTGCAATATTTTCATTTTAAACATACTGTACAAAGTATTATACCAAAACTATGTATATTTTAAATTGGAGGAAAGCACAACAAATATAACTTAAAATCTAATATTTTTCTTTCTATGTAACTATCAAAAGAAGGAGATTGTCTAAGTTACTTGTATGGCATATGACATGTGAACAAAAATTTTCTTCAACATTTATGTAGTTATTATCCTTAATCATAGAGCTTTATAGATTAGAGTGCAGCCATGGTAAGTGAAATCTGCATGGTGCTCCTTTGTGAAGTGTGCCATATCAGAAGGTAATTCAAGATTTGTTTTTTTCACCCTTTATTTTCATTCATGCAATACTCTTTCCAGTATTGCAACAGTCACTGAAAGTGTTTTTAAAAAGGCCATTCAAGATGATCAGTTAGCCCGTAAATGTTCTATAATAGTTACCTACTTGGTTTGCATGCAAAATTCCCCAAGATAGAGCTAGATTGGCAGAAGAAATATCTAAAGGATTTTATGCGATGCATGATGATGTTTTAATTGAGTCACTAAACAAACACACTCAGATTATTAAAGAGAATGAGCAGATTCTGTCTTCAAAGATCTGTTATCTTACATTGTTTGCCTCATAAACCATGCAATCTATGATCAATATGCTTTTTTTCTGTCACAGTCAAAACTCCTAATATTTTAGGTTTTTTGATGTGCATTTATAGTTACATAATCCAAAATAAAGAAGGAAAGAAAAAAAAGTAATTTCCCCAATATCTACAACATGACAAAATCTATACTAGTTTCTTTGTATGTGTTAATTTATTTAAACCTCAACATGAAGGAACATTGTGAAATTGAGATATTCAAATATTTTGTATCTTCACTACCAAAAAGATGTTTTGAAAAATATATCCCCCCTGCCCCGTTCCCATGGCCTTAAATATTTTAGGTTTGGACTGGGATTTTGAAATAGTGATTACTTTTTTCAAAATAAGTTAATGAGAACGAGATAAATTAATGCCCAAAACTACTTATGTCCTGATAATACAGAGAAGAATGAGATACTCTTGTAGTTCTCAACAAGATTGTGTTCTCTCAATAAGGAATGCTCTGTTTCAAAAACGTATAAATCATATTTTGGTGTATGTGAATGTGTGTGAGAGAGACAGAGAGGGAGAGGGAGATAGATATTAAATGTACTTTATGGCAGATACTTTGCATTTTACTCTCTCTTCTTTCTAATGAAGACTTCTTTGCCTCACCTTTATTACATTAAGTAAGGACTTCGACACATAAAGTGGGTGGAGTGCTTCCTATATAAAAATAAAAAGCCAATTTTAGGACTGCTCATCAAATGGAAGTCAAGATTCTCACAGAGAACAAATAATTGTTTATGTTATATACACCACACAGTTTCTAGAATTGCCTTTGAAATGTAGTTGAAGCCTTTACATTCTGATTTGTGATTAATATGAGACGGTGCTGTGGTTTATATAGTTGCTTTCTAGAGGCCTGTACTTGAAGTTCTTTGCCAGATAATTTTGCAGTTCTCTCACAGTTATTACCCTGCTTCAGAATGAATTACAAGTAAGTTTTCATAGCATCTGAGAAATCGCACCTGTAGGGGAGAATTGAAAGAGTAGTTGGGAGGATGGAAGAAACATCCGTGTGTAATAGACCAAACCTTCTGTTTATCTTACCTCCAGAAAACAAGAAGACAGCCAGAGCTTCATGCTGGTTACCATAATAACTCCAGTCTCTGCAGAATGCAGGTACCTCAAGGCCCTTATCTTCTACCCATTAACTCTTATTCCTTCTGGTGAAATACTGATTTTTCTAAGTTGCTGAAGTTGATTGAGCTACTTACAAGAGTTGTCCCTGAAGTTCTCCCCTATCTCCAGGCTTACATATCACTTTGAGCTGAATGATTTAACGGCCTAGTATATGCATATATTCCAGCTAACCATGATTTTTCTAGTTTAAAATCTCTAGGCTATGACTTTAATTGATTAACAACCTTCATCTAAGAGCTAATCCTTCTATGAAGAAATGGGTATCCTATAACATGCTGATATTCCTACTCTAGGAATTTGTTTCAGTAACTACTCTTTATACCTTCTTCATCATTTTCATTGTCTTTTGTACTGGATAATTCCCACTGCTATAATAAACACACTAATGTTTCCCACAAAAGAAACTATTTTCCTTTAATTTCAATTTTATGTTTTTACAATACCTTGAAATAAAACTTAATGAAAACAGTTGGTTTTACTGAAAGCTTTACTTTCTCACTTCTGTGTTGTGTTCCATTGAGGGGTCTCATATCTCAATTTCCCCCTATCTACAATTTTTCCCAGTAAGCACCCAACGGAGGCCTGTAATAGGCCTTGTGACTAGACAAATCAGGGAATGTCAATAGGAACTACAAAACATAAATTCAAAGATCTGAAGGCAAAAAACAAATGCACAGATAATTAGAGATGTATGGAGTAATACCTAGCAATGTAACAACTGTATAACTAGAGTCCCAGAAAAGAGGAGGGGACAGAAAAAAATATTTCTAAATACTACCAATGAACTCTAGAATATCTAAATACCACAGACATAGCAGTGAATGTGAAACGCTTAAAGTTAAAATTTAAAAACTATATATGTAAAACCAATATACTAAGAACTACTAAACATTTTGTAGAAAACTTAATAAGAACCAAATAAATGGAAATTTCTACAGTGATTATGTATTAAAAGTTTCAACATTTTTAAGATCTCAATTTTCCCGATTTTTTTTGTAGTTTCAAAGAAGTCCAAATCAAATTCCAGAAGTGCCTTGTTTTTGTATAAATTGATAAGCTAATCCCAAAATTTATATAGAAGTACATGGAATATCCAAAACAACAATTTTCATCAAAACAAAGGTGGAGGAGAATTCTGTTTTAAAGACTTACTATAAAGTTATAGTAATCAAAAGTGTGTGTCATTAAAACCCATCAAATTACAAACTTTAGTGACTGAATTTTATTGTATAAAAAAATAAACCTCAGTAAAGCTATTTTATTCCTTTAATATTACACACACACACACACACACACACACACACACACACACCCCCCAGTGGAATAGAACAGAGTCCAAAAATAGATCCATTTGATTTTTGACAAATGTTCTAAGGTAATTCAATGGAGGCAGAATAATCTTGGAACATTTGTCAATCACCAGTATGATGGCATTAGGAGAGGGGCCTTTGAGAGGTAATTAAGTTTAGAAGGTCATGGGGGTGGAGCCACCATGATAGAGTGAAGAAGAAGAGACCAGAATTCTTTCTCTCTCCCTGCCATGTGAAGATACAGAGAGGATATGGCCATCTGCAAGCTAGGAAAATGACCCTCTCCAAGAACCAAATAGGCCATCCTGGCACTTTGATCTTGAACTTCCCAGCCTCTAGAACTGTGAGAAATTAATATCTGTTGTTTAAGCCACTTAATCTACGGTATTTTGTTATAGTAGCCTGAGCTAAGACACTTATCTTACACCACATACAAAAAACAAACAAACAAACAAACAACAAAAAACAATTTGAAATTGGTTATAGACCTAAATATAAAAGCTAAACCTATACAAAATCTAGAAGAGCATAGAAATAAATGACGTTGGTTAGGGAAATAATTCTTAGGATACAAAAAATAAGAACCATATATAGAAAAAATATATAGATTGAACATTAAAAACTTAATAACATGCTTGTAAATAATGTTTCAAAAAAGGGAAAATGAAGATACAGACTAGGAGAATATTGCTATTTATTAATATTTACATAATAAGTATTTCTATACATTTACAAGGATTTATATCTAGATTATATAAAAACTCTTACAATTCAATAATAATAAAAACCAATTTATAGTATGTGTAAAAAATTTAATACAGTTTAATCAAATAACATAATTCAATGGCCCTTTAAGCCCATTAAAAGTTGCTCACCATCATTAGTTGTTAGAAAAATGCAAACTAAAACCAATGAGAGACTACCTCCTACTAGAATGGTTAAAATGAGTACTAGAAGAGCTAAAATTACAAAGACCAAGAAAACCAATATTAACAAGGATGCTGAGCAACTGAGACTCTCATATATTGGATATGGGAATGTAACATAGAACAGCCACTGTGGAAGATAGAATGTTGGTTTTATTTCATACAAGTAAGCATTAATTTTCTGTATCACTTAATTCGATACTCCAAGAGAATAGAAAACATAGGTCCAGGCAATGATTCGTATGTCAGTGTTTATAGCAGCTATTTTATAATAGTTCAAAGCTGGAAACAATCCAAATAGCCCTAAAATGGTGAATGGATAAGCACATTTTGTTATATCCTCACAATGAAATACTACTCAGTGATGAAAATGAAGGGACTGCTGACAAACCACAACACAGAGGAATATTAAAAGCATTATGCAATGTGAATAAAAGCAGACACAAATTACTGCATACTGTAGTGTGTCATTTATAAAAAATTCTAGACGAGACAAAATTATAGTGTCACAAATCAAATCAGTTGTTGCCAAAGGTTGGGTTTGGGGGGAGGGTCTGGACTGTGAAGGGGCCATGAGGGAACTTTTACGGGTGAAGGAAATGTTCTGTAGCTCAATTGTGGTAGTGTTACATAACCATATTCATTTGTCAAAACCCATTGCAGTATAAACGTTAGTAAGTGAATTTTATTGTATGACAATTACCTGAATAAACTTATTTTAAAGATATGTTAAGCAAAGAGCTTACCCTGTAGTAAATGCTCAGTATCTGGCAGATACATTTTTATTAGCAGGTTGCAACAGTCACTTTAAATGGATGCAGCACTCAAATTAGATTTACATACTACAGAATGGCATCAAGAATCCAAGCTCTGGTAAATTTGGCTTTAAAGAGAGTTAAAATAATAAAAAATAACAAGCTCACCTTCTTTCAGATTAAGTTAGTATTTAACTGGGATATATATCATCGTGCACTGAAACATGAAAAACACAGTACCTAATGAGTAATACATTTTACATATCGGAAAGGAATATATTTTCATGCCTTAAGTTTTACCTGTGCTTTCACAATTCTGCCACAATGAAAATTTTCCTAGTCTTTCAAAGCTGGATGCAAACATTAAACCTACCTTGCCAAGTAACAACTGAGTAGGGAAGGCATATTACTGCCCAATGTAATAATCACTCTTCTCTTCAGCAGCATCAAAATATTTGGACTGCCAGTTGCAGAAAACTATTTAGCAATTATGAAGTGAGTGTTGGATCCATGCCATATCATTTTGAGCAGTACCAGCTCCCTAAAATGGCACCACTTTAGAAAATAGCATTATAACACTGTGGGTGAGTGAAAATATTCTGTATCC